>NC_091356.1:2398361-2405861 GCF_038502225.1 Cherax quadricarinatus | reverse complement strand
TTTAGGACACAAAGACAGTACAATCTGAGAAGCAAGTATTGGGTACACATGTAGTAAAAGGTAGTACATAACTGGGTGAAAGAATGACTTCTTAACACACAGTAGTATTATAATTATTAGAATTACTCTCAGTATTAATGGTATCGTATTAGTATTACGGATACTCAGAGGTGAATTGTATGTCTGGGACATAAACAACTGACGTGCTCACACACACACGCGCGCACACACATACACTCGGGGCCAGGAGCTGAGTCTCGACCCCTGAAACCACCACTAGGTGAGTACACACAGCTGATCCTTGGAATTTGACCGCATCCCCTCACCACCCCACACACCTTTCCCTCCCCCACAGACCTTTCCCCTCCCCGCTGTTGCCTTCACTCCCTCCTCCCTCCTATCTTTTCCTTCCCTCGCGTTTCTCTCTCTCATAGCCTTTTTCCCTCCCTATCCCCTACTCTCTCTCTCTCTCTCTCTCTCTCTCTCTCTCTCTCTCTCTCTCTCTCCCTCTCTCTCTCCCTCTCTCTCTCCCTCTCTCTCTCCCTCTCTCTCCCTCTCTCTCTCCCTCTCTCTCCCTCACTCCCATAACCCTATCTCTCACCCTCCCCTCTCTCTATAGGCTTCTCTCTCCATCTCTCCATTTCTCTCTCTCATAGCCTTTTCCATCGCCCTCCTTTCTCCCTCTCTCTCTCTTTCTCTCCCTCTCCCTCTCCCTCTCTTTCTCCCTCTCTCTACCCTTTCTCTCCCCCTCACATTTCTCTCTCTCCCCCTTGGTCTTATCCCTCACCCCCATACTCTCTCCTCTCTCTCCCTCATTCTACCCTTTCTCTCTCCTCTCTCTCCCTCTTTCTACCCTTTCTCTCTCCCCCTCGCACCCTCTCCCTCCTCTAGCCTTCTGTGGTAAAAAAAAAAAAAAAAAAAAAATGGGTGGCCTTAGAGGACGGAAAACCAGATATCTGGTAGACGAACCAGGGAGGAAAGACTGGGAGTTAGAGCTCCAAAAAAGGGAGGAAGAGTGGGGAAGGAAGATAGTAGAGCTTGGTAAGAAAATGGAGGAGCGGATAGCTGAAGAGTGCAGGAAGTGGGAAGTACAGGTCTTAGCAGCAGAAGCTAGGATACAGTGCTTAGAAGAGAAACTGCAAAGCCTGAAACAGATTAGAGAGACAAATGACAATTCAGATGTGACATCAGGAAATTCAAAGTCAGGCGCAGACAAGGGGACGGTAAGCAACAACGGAGACATGCCGTACACGAAGGCCCTATCAGACCCACGTGGGGCCAGGGAAAAGACGACGAGCACACTAAGATCAAACGACAGGTCCGAAGACAATGAATGTATGCTATATGCAGAGATTCTAACAGCCAACTGCAGTAGCAAGGGACAGCTGGTCAGGAAAGACAGTTCACTGAGAATAGAAGTTTCAGATATGACAGGGACTGAAGGCAAGAACATGTCAATGGAAGGAAATAAAATGCCTCAGAGGAAGCAGATGGAGACTCAGTGGGAGGAGGAAAGGGCGAGGTCAGTTTTTGTGTACGGGCTCCAAGAAGCCAAGGGGGACAACTTTGAAGAAATAAAACAGGAGGAGAAAAAAATGATTGAAGGCATCATGAAAACAATAGGGGAGGGCGATATGACCCAGGTGACAAATTTTCAGAGAATTGGGTGGTTTGCGAGTGGAAGGATACGGCCTGTCAGAGTAACTTTCAAGGAAGAATCAGTTCGAACCAGGATTCTGCAAGAGAAAGCAAGACTGAGGGACAAAGAGGGGTACCAGAGAGTATACCTCGACCGCGACAGAACACGAGAAGAAAGGACTACACTGAAAGAGAGGGTACAGAGATGCAAGGAGGAACGAGAAGCAATGACGAAAATGAGCAGGACCCAGACACAGGAGGAAGGGCAAACACACCCCACAGAATCTCCCACCAAAAGACTCCAACCGCAACATTCCCAACGCAACTGAGCAACCTATACTACAACCCACTCACTGTTCCCTCTGCCACCAACCCCCATATCACAAACCTCACCCCAACAGCTGTCCCTTATGGGCATTCTGACCCCACCCCCATCAACACAAACCCCACCTACACCACAGCCCCATATAGGCCCCCACCAAGGCTCTCGCTCTCCCAACCCCAATATTCTTGCATGACCACAATGATAGAAAAGAAACTGAAGGTTTGGTACACAAACGCGGATGGAATAACGAATAAACATGAGGAGTGGAATGAAAGAATCAGTGAAAAATCCCCAAACATCATAGCAGTCACAGAAACAAAACTCACTGAGACAATAACAGACACAATCTTCCCAACAGGATATCAGATCCTGAGGAAAGATAGAAGGAGTAGAGGGGGAGGAGGGGTTGCACTGCTCATAAAACACCGATGGGGATTTGAGGAAATGGAAGGCATGGACATGATTGGAGAAAGAGACTACATTGTAGGTACAATTCAGTCCGGAGAACATAAAGTAGTCATTGGAGTGATGTATAACCCACCACAGAACTGCAGGAGGCCAAGAGAGGAGTACGAAGAAAACAACAGGGTGATGGTGGACACACTGGCTGAGGTGGCAAGAAGAGCTCACTCGAGCAGAGCAAAGTTACTGGTAATGGGCGATTTCAACCACAGGGAGATCGACTGGGAAAACCTGGAGCCACATGGGGGTCCCGAAACATGGAGAGCCAAGATGATGGATGTGGTACTTGAAAACCTCATACATCAACATGTCAGGGACACAACCAGAGAGAGAGGGGAGGATGAACCAGCAAGACTGGATCTTGTGTTCACCCTGAACAGTTCAGACATTGAGGACATCACTTACGAGAGGCCCCTTGGAGCTAGCGATCACGTGGTTCTGAGTTTTGACTATATAGTAGAGTTACAAGTGGAGAAGGTAACAGGAACTGAAGGGGACAGGCCAAACTATAAAAGGGGGGACTACACAGGTATGAGAAACTTCCTGCAGGAGGTTCAGTGGGACAGAGAAATGGTAGGAAAATCAGTAAACGAGATGATGGAATATGTGGCAACAAAGTGCAAGGAGGCAGAGGAAAGTTTTGTTCCCAAGGGAAACAGAAATAATAGGAAGACCAAAACGAGTCCTTGGTTTACCCGAAGGTGTAGGGAGGCAAAAACTAAGTGCAACAGAGAATGGAAAAGGTACAGGAGGCATAGGACCCAGGAAAACAAGGAGATTAGTAGAAGAGCCAGAAACGAGTATGCACAGATAAGGAGGGAGGCCCAGCGACAGTAAGAAAACGACATAGCATCGAAAGTCAAATCTGACCCGAAACTGCTGTATAGCCACATTAGGAGGAAGACAACAGTCAAGAACCAGGTGATAAGGCTGAGGAAAGAAGGTGGAGAACTCACAAGAAACGATCAAGAGGTATGTGAGGAGCTCAACACAAGATTTAAGGAAGTATTTACAGTAGAGACAGGAAGGACTCTGGGGGGACAGACCAGATGGGGACACCAGCAAGGAATACACCAACAAGTGTTGGACGACATACATACAGATGAGGAGGAGGTGAAGAAACTGCTAAGGGACATCGATACCTCAAAGGCAATGGGACCGGACAACATCTCCCCGTGGGTCCTTAGAGAGGGAGCAGATATGTTGTGCGTGCCACTTACCACAATCTTCAACACGTCCCTGGAAACTGGGCAACTACCTGAGGTATGGAAGACGGCAAATGTAGTTCCCATTTTTAAAAAAGGAGACAGAAAAGAGGCACTAAACTATAGACCTGTGTCATTGACGTGTATAGTATGCAAAATTATGGAGAAGATTATCAGGAGGAGAGTGGTAGAGCACCTGGAACGGAACAAGAGTATAAATGCCAACCAGCATGGATTCACGGAAGGCAAATCTTGTGTCACAAACCTTCTGGAGTTTTATGATAAAATAACAGAAGTAAGACACGAGAGAGAGGGGTGGGTTGATTGCATCTTCTTGGACTGCAAGAAGGCCTTTGACACAGTTCCTCACAAGAGATTAGTGCAGAAGCTAGAGCATCAGGCGCATATAACAGGAAGGGCACTGCAATGGATCAGAGAATACCTGACAGGGAGGCAACAACGAGTCATGGTACGTAATGATGTATCACAGTGGGCACCTGTGACGAGCGGGGTCCCACAGGGGTCGGTCCTAGGACCAGTGCTATTTTTGGTATATGTGAACGACATGATGGAAGGGTTAGACTCAGAAGTGTCCCTGTTTGCAGATGATGTGAAGTTAATGAGGAGAATTAAATCTGATGAGGACCAGGCAGGACTTCAAAGAGACCTGGACAGACTGGACACCTGGTCCAGCAAATGGCTTCTCGAATTTAATCCTGCCAAATGCAAAGTCATGAAGATAGGGGAAGGGCACAGAAGACCACAGACAGAGTATAGGCTAGGTGGCCAAAGACTGCAAACCTCACTCAAGGAGAAAGATCTTGGGGTGAGTATAACACCGAGCATGTCTCCGGAAGCACACATCAATCAGATAACTGCTGCAGCATATGGGCGCCTGGCAAACCTGAGAACAACATTCCGATACCTTAGTAAGGAATCATTCAAGACACTGTACACCGTGTATGTCAGGCCCATTCTGGAGTATGCAGCACCTGTTTGGAACCCGCACTTGATAAAGCACGTCAAGAAACTAGAGAAAGTACAAAGGTTTGCGACAAGGTTAGTTCCAGAGCTAAGGGGAATGTCCTATGAAGAAAGATTAAGGGAAATCGGCCTGACGACACTGGAGGACAGGAGGGTCAGGGGAGACATGATAACGACATATACAATACTGCGTGGAATAGACAAGGTGGACAAAGACAGAATGTTCCAGGGAGGGGACACAGAAACAAGAGGCCACAATTGGAAGTTGAAGACACAAATGAGTCAGAGAGATAGTAGGAAGTATTTCTTCAGTCATAGAGTTGTAAGGCAGTGGAATAGCCTAGAAAATGACGTAGTGGAGGCAGGAACCATACACAGTTTTAAGACGAGGTTTGATAAAGCTCATGGAGCGGGGAGAGAGAGGGCCCAGTAGCAACCGGTGAAGAGGCGGGGCCAGGAGCTAAGACTCGACCCCTGCAACCACAAATAGGTGAGTACAAATAGGTGAGTACACACACATGCACACATGCACACACACATACACACACACACACATACAAACACACACACACACATACACACACACACACACACACACACACACACACACACACACACACACACACACACACACACACACACACACACACACACACACACACACACACACACACAAACACACAAACACACAAACACACACACACACACACACAAACACACACAAACACACAAACACACACACACACAAACACACACACACACACAAACACACACACACACACACACACAAACACACAAACACACACACACACACACACTAACTGTATGCAGAGGTCCTGTCAAACCCACATGGGGGCCAAAAGAAACACAGGGAGCACACTAGGACAGAAAGAGAGGTTGGAAGACATTGAAGGAACTAGGACATGTGCAAGGACCTTACCAGATACCTGTGGGGGCCAGGAGCAGGTGAGCAGGAAGGATAAACCAAGAAGCATAGGGGCCATAACTAGGGAAGGGACTGAAGGAAGGAACACTCCACGGGAAGGAACTAAAACACATCAGAGGATGCAATGGGAGTCACAGTGGGAGGTGGAAAGGGAGAGATCCGTGTTTGTCTATGGGCTAGACGTAGCTAAAGGGGAAACTTATGATGAAAGAAAGCCGGAGGAGAAAAAAGCGATTGAAGATATCATGAAGATGATAGGCGAGGGGGACATGACCCAGGTGGCAAATTTTCGGAGAATTGGGTGGTTCACAAAGAAAAGGAATCGGCCTCTCAAAGTAATTTTCAAGGCAGAATCAACCCGAACCATGATCCTGCAGGAGGAAGCACGGCTGAGAGGCAAGCAGGAGTTCCGGAGTGTGTACCTCGACCGAGACAGAACACAGGACGAAAGGAAGACAATGAAAGAGAGAGTTCAAAAACGAAAGGAGAAATGGGAGGGAATGAAAAAGGAGAGCAGAATAACCCAGGATCAAATGGAAGGACAAGCGCACCCCCCAGAAACACCTGCAGAAGGACTCCAGCCACGACACCCCCAAGGCAACTGAACAATCCAAACCAACCATCGCACACCGATCCCTCTGTTTCCACCCCCGCACCACAGTTACAGTATTAGAACAGAAGTTGAAGGTTTGGTGCACAAATGCAGATGGATTAACGAATAAACATGAGGAATGGCAAGAAAGAATCAATGAGAAGTCCCCAGACATCATAGCAGTTACAGAAACAAAACTCATGGAGACAATAACAGATGCAATCTTCCCACCAGGATACCAGATCATGAGGAAAGATAGAAGGGGCAGGGGGGGAGGTGGGGTTGCTCTGCTCGTAAAAAACAGATGGAAATTCGAGAAAATGGAAGGAATAGATGAGACAGGAGAAAGAGACTACATAGCAGGTACACTTCAGTCTCGGGAACACAAAGTGGTCATTGCAGTGATGTATAATCCACCACGGAACTGCAGGAGGCCAAGAGAGGAATATGAAGAGAGCAACAGAGCAATGGTGGACACACTTGCTGAGGTGGCAAGAAGAGCTCACTCCAGCAGAGCAAAGTTGCTGGTTATGGGGGATTTCAACCACAGGGAGATTGACTGGGAAAACCTGGAGCCACATGGGGGTCCCGAAACATGGAGAGCCAGGATGTTGGACGTGGTGCTGGAAAACCTCATGCACCAACATGTTAAGGACACTACCAGAGTGAGAGGGGAGGATGAACCAGCAAGATTGGACCTTGCGTTCACCCTGGGCAGCTCAGACATTGAGGACATCAAATATGAGAGTCCCCTAGGAGCTAGCGACCACGTGGTTCTGTGCTTTGAATACATAGTAGAGCTGCAAGTGGAGAGAATAACAGGACTAGAATGGGAAAAGCCTGACTATAAAAGAGGGGACTACATAGGGTTGAAGAACTTCCTGCGGGAGGTCCAGTGGGACAGAGAACTGGCAGGAAAGCCAGTAAATGAAATGATGGAATATGTAGCAACAAAATCCAAGGAGGCAGTGGAAAGGTTCATTCCCAAGGGCAACAGTAACAACGGGAAGACTAGAACGAGCCCCTGGTTTACCCGACGGTGTAAGGAGGCAAAAACAAAGTGCAATAGAGAATGGAAAAAGTACAGAAGGCAGAGAACACACGAAAATAGGGAGATCAGTCGCAGAGCCAGGAATGAGTATGCACAGGTAAGGAGGGAGGCCCAGCGACAGTATGAAAATGACATAGCATCGAGAATCAAGACTGACCCGAAACTGTTGTATAGCCACATCAGGAGGAAGACAACAGTCAAAGACCAGGTGATCAGATTAAGGACAAAAGGTGGAGAACTCACAAGAAATGATCAGGAGGTATGTGAGGAGCTGAACAGGAGATTTAAGGAAGTTTT
>NC_091356.1:2353361-2393361 GCF_038502225.1 Cherax quadricarinatus | reverse complement strand
ATCACAGCACAAAACTCACCAGAATAATAACAGATTCAATCTTTCCATCCGGATATCAAATCCTCAGGAAAGACAGAGGGAGGAGAGGGGGAGGAGGAGTTGCACTGCTCATTAAAAACCAGTGGGGGTTTGAGAAAATGGAAGGAATGGATGGCATGGGCGAAAGGGACTATTTAGTAGGAACAATCCAGTCTGAGGGACATAAGGTGATAATTGCAGTAATGTACAACCAACCACAGAACTGCAGGAGGCCAAGAGAAGAATACGATGAGAGCAACAGAGCAATGGTCGACACACTAGCCGAGGTGGCTAGTGATTTCAATCACAAGGAGATTGACTGGGAAAACCTGGAGCCCCATGGGGGTCCCGAAACATGGAGAGCCAAGATGATGGATGTGGTACTGGAAAACCTCATGCATCAACATGTTAGAGACACTACCAGAGAGAGAGAGGAGAGTATGAACCAGCAAGACTGGACCTTGTATTCACCTTGAGTAGTTCTGACATCGAGGATATCATGTATGAAAGGCCCCTGGGAGCTAGTGATCATGTGGTTCTGTGCTTCGACTACATAGTTGAGCTCCAAGTGGAGAGAGCAGCAGGAATAGGGTGGGAAAAACCAAACTGGATTGAGGAACTTCTTTCAAGATATTCAGTGGGAGAGGGAACTGAAAGGAAAACCAGTACAAGAAATGATGGACTATGTGGCAACAAAATGCGAGGCAGATGAGAGGTTTGTTCCCAAGGGAAACAGAAATAATGGGAAGAACAGAACGAGTCCTTGGTTCACCCAAAGGTGTAGGGAGGCAAAAACTAGGTGTACTAGAGAATGGAAAAGATACAGAAGACAGAGAACTCAGGAAAATAAAGAGATTAGCCGAAGAGCCAGAAACGAATATGCACAGATAAGAAGGGAGGCTCAGCGGCAATACGAAAATGACATAGCATCGAAAGTCAAGACTGACCCGAAGTTGTTGTACAGCCACATCAGGAGGAAAACAACAGTCAAGGACCAGGTAATCAGACTGAGGAAGGGTGATGGGGAATTCACAAGAAACGACCGGGAGGTATGTCAGGAGCTCAACACAAGATTTAAAGAAGTATTTACAGTGGAAACCAGTAGGACTCCAGGAAATCAGAGCAGGGGGGTGTACCAGCAAGTGCTGGATAAGGTACATATAACCAAGGAGGAGGTGAAGAAGCTGCTATGCGAACTTGACACCTCAAAGGCGGTGGGACCAGACAACATCTCTACGTGGGTCCTTAAAGAGGGAGCAGAGACATTGTGTGTACCATTAACAAAGATCTTCAACACATCATTTGAAACTGGGCAACTCCCCGAGGTATGGAAGATGGCAAATGTAGTCCCAATTTTTAAAAAGGGAGACAGACATGAGGCACTAAACTACAGACCTGTATCACTAACGTGTATAGTATGCAAGGTCATGGAGAAGATCATCAGGAGGAGAGTGGTGGAGCACCTGGAAAGAAACAAGTGTATAATTGACAACCAGCATGGTTTCAGGGAGGGAAAATCCTGTGTCACAAACCTATTAGAGTTTTATGACAAGGTGACAGAAGTAAGACAAGAGAGAGAGAGGGGTGGATCGACTGCATTTTTTTGGACTGCAAGAAGGCCTTCGACACAGTTCCTCACAAGAGGTTACTGCAAAAGCTAGAGGATCAGGCACACATAACAGGAAAGGCACTGCAATGGATCAGAGAATACCTTACAGGGAGGCAACAACGAGTCATGGTACATGACGAGGTGTCAAAGTGGGCGCCTGTGACAAGCGGGGTTCCACAGGGGTCAGTCCTAGGACCTGTGCTGTTCTTGGTATATGTGAATGACATAACGGAAGGGATAGACTCAGAAGTGTCCTTGTTTGCGGACGATGTGAAGTTAATGAGAAGAATCAAATCGGATGAGGATCAGGCAGGATTACAAAGAGACCTGGACAGGCTACAAGCCTGGTCCAGCAACTGGCTCTTTGAGTTTAACACCGCCAAATGCAAAGTCATGAAGATTGGGGAAGGGCAAAGAAGACCGCATACACAATATAGTTTAGATGGCCAAAGTCTGCAAACCTCACTCAAGGAAAAAGATCTGGGGGTGAGTATAACACCGAGCATATCTCCTGAGGCGCACATTAATCAGATAACTGCTGCAGCATACGGGCGCCTGGCAAACCTACGGATAGCGTTCCGATACCTCAGGTGCTGCATACTGGAGTATGCAGCACCAGTTTGGAATCCACACCTAGTCAAGCACGTCAAAAAATTAGAGAAAGTGCAAAGGTTTGCAACAAGACTAGTCCCAGAGCTACGGGGATTGTCCTACTAAGAAAGGTTGAGGGAAATCGGCCTGACGACACTGGAGGACAGGAGGGTCAGGGGAGACATAATAACGACATATAAAATACTGCGCGGAATAGACGAGGTGGACAAAGACGGGATGTTCCAGAGATGGGACACAGACACGAGAGGTCACAATTGGAAGTTGAAGACTCAGATAAATCAAAGGGATGTTAGGAAGTTTTCTTCAGTCATAGAGTAGTCAAGCCGTGGAATAGCCTAGAAAGTGAAGTAGTGGAGGCGGGAACCATACATAGTTTTAAGGCGAGGTATGATAAAGCTCATGGAGCAGGGAGAGAGAGGACCTAGTAGCAATCAGTGAAGAGGCGGGGCCAGGAGCTATGACTCGACCCCTGCAACCACAAATAGGTGAGTGCAAATAGGTGAGTACACACACACGCACACACACACACACACACGCACACACACACACACACACGCATACACACACACACACACGCACACACACAAGAGGTTCAAAAATGTCATCATTCATCTTCATTATCTCATAATTAATAATTAGTAATTATTAAACATAATTAGCCATTTATAACTTCACTGCTGAAGAGATTGTGCACCTTCATCTTGTGCACGATATTGTGCACCTCGTGTTCATCTTCTGCACATTACTGTGGACCTCGTGTTTATTTTGTGCACAATACTGTGTACCTCGTATTTATCTTGTGCACCTTCATTTTGTGTACAATGTTGTGCACCTCGTGTTCATCTTGTGTAGAGTATTGTGCACCTCGTGTTCATCTTGTGTACAGTATTGTGCACCTCGTGTTCATTTTGTGTACAGTATTGTGCACCTCGTGTTCATCTTGTGTAGAGTATTGTGCACCTCGTGTTCATCTTGTGTACAGTATTGTGCACCTCGTGTTCATCTTGTGTACAGTATTGTGCACCTCGTGTTCATCTTGTGTACAGTATTGTGCACCTCGTGTTCATCTTGTGTACAGTATTGTGCACCTCGTGTTCATCTTGTGCACAATGTTATGATTCTGCTCTTGACTCTCGCCCAGGCAGGTTATAGCAGCTCTCCTTACTTACTCTGTCTCCCTACGATCCCCGTTGGGGAGGGGAACCTTTACCAGCGTTGTCATCGCCTTGACTTACACTATGAGCTACGCAAATCGTGTAAAGATCAAACCAAGAAATGGTACCGTTGATGATTCAACGAAGATTGCTCTTGCAACTGTTGTTCAGGGAGCACTGGAAGCAAAATTCAACACCATATTGTCACTGAAAGAAGCATTCATTGTTGTGTGTCACGATGATGCTGAAGCAGAGAAGCTACTCACTACAGAAGCCATCACTACTCTTACTACTCAAGGGTTTACTGTTACGTCATCTCCTGCCCTCAGGGCAAGGAAATCAGTATTCCTAAAAAAACTGGACAAGATTCTGACGTCTCAAACACCTGCTGAACTCAAGTCATCCATCGAGACGCAAAATACTTGGGCTACTGTTGACAGCATTACAAAAATCCCAAATGCAACGTCCATGATCAAGGTCACCTTCACCGACGTGAACGTGGCTGCCACTGCTCTGAACGAAGGTCTTGCTGTCTACTACTACTACATCAGCCCTACCTACATTGAAGCAGAGAGATATCACTACATCCAACATTGCTGGAACTGTTATTCATACCATCACACCACCAAAACATGTCCAGTAAAAGACAAGAAGTTCTGCACTACATGTGGTAGTGAGGGACACGCCTTCAATTCCTGCACCGCTGCTGCTCCAACACACCCAGCGTGCTTAAACTGCAAGAGTAATGATCACCATACACTGGCAGCAAAATGTCCTACAAGAAAGGATATTATGAAGAAAACACAAGATGCAGCAAAGAAAAAACCTACTAGCAACACTCCAACGTATGCAGCAATTGCAAAAATACAAGCAGACACTAAAAAATTACTTCAAGCATCTACTCAGCCCGCCTCCACCACCACCACTACCATCACTCCTCCAACATGTGACGTAACGAAGATTCACTACTGTCTACTATACGTTCATATGCAAAACATGGCTGTACCTGGATCATTTAACTCTACCATCAACGAGTTATTTGCATTAAATAACATGCCTTCATTTACATTTCCAGCATCTCCACCTTCTGAAGAAATTCTCAAATTCACCAAAAACTTAATCGCCAACTCTTCTGCAGAAGTTCCATCAACACCACCAACTAGTGACGTCAATCCAACAACGACCAATGAGAAGCCTCCACCGCCACCACCTCTCACTGAATCCAACCAATCAGAAGCCTTACCACCAAAAACATCTAATTCGTCTACTGAAGTTGAAAACGAAGCAACACCACCTTCCTCTACTCCACCACCGCCTCTACTTAGCTCACGTCGATTACCTGGAACACCATGGGTTAAACACAAAGGACTCATATTCTACACTACGAGGCTGTACCCTGCAAGCATGACTCGCCTAGAACTCATCCAACATCTCCAAGACAACACTGTATCGTACCAAAGCGAAGAAAGACCATTCCCTACCTACAACCAGATACTCCACCAACTCCAAACCAACGAATCCTACTACAGCTCTCCCATAAGTGTGATACAACTCTCCCGGAAACAATTTACCGCACTGATAAACGGTTTAAGACCATAACCAACTCATCCTGCTTGCTGCCTTCTGACACTCCCAGCTCCTACCGCTGCCTTTGCCATCCTCTCCTAGTGAGCCAAGCAATGACATCAGACAAGCCTCTCTATCTACGTCTCCAGTACTTTTGTACCACATGTCCCAAAGTGGTTGGGCCACTTGCCTTGATTCCTCCTCTTCCCCTCCTCCCCATCCTTTTCCAGTTATTTCCATCCTTCCATATCCTTCTTCCCATCTTACGACAGATCTCGTCGTCCTCGATTCGGATTCGGATTCGCACAATGTTATGCATCTTATGTCCATCCTGTGGACAACATTGTGCACCTCATGTTTAACTTTTGGACAATATTGTGCACTTTGTCATTCCTGCGGACAGAATTGTCCATTCAGTGAACAATATTCCAATGAACAATACACACGAATGAACGATATAGCATTGAACAACATGCAAGAATAAGCAGTATTGCAATGAACAGTATGCAAGACTGAACAATATTACAGCGTACAGTATGCAAGAATGAACAATATTACAGCGTACAGTATGCAAGAATGAACAATATTACAGCGTACAGTATGCAAGAATAAACAATATTGCAATGAACAGTGTGCAAGAATGGACAATGTTGCAATGAACAATTTGCAAGAATGAACAAAACGCATGAAACTATTCCCTTCAAGTTGGTTTGTAAATGTGTTTGTCTTTATGTTATTAAAGTTACTTATAAAGTTAATTATAAAGTTACTTATAAGGTTACTTATAAAGCTTCAAAGGTCACTAACCTCTTAATTATACTTTTAATTTTTTTTTAATAAAATCCTTAATACTTGACGTAGGTCAAAATTAGAAATGATTTAGTGGTTGAAAATATTTAGAATGAAGAAAGTTTTAATTATTAGTATATATATCGTGTTTTATATATATATACTGTTATGTATACTACACGATATATGTATACTACACGATATATGTATACTACACGATATATGTATACTACACGATATATGTATACTAGTTTCAGTGAATTAGTCTGTGTCTTAGAATGTGGGACTGAATACCTTATCTGTGGGGACTGGGGGACTGAATATCTCATCTCTGGAGGCTGAGGGGCTGAATACCTCATCTGTGGAGGCTGGGGGACTGAATACCTGATCTGTGGAGGCTGAGAGATTGAATACCTGATCTGTGGAGGCTGAGAGATTGAATACCTGATCTGTGGAGGCTGAGGGACTGAATACCTGATCTGTGGAGGCTGAGGGACTGAATACATGATCTGTGGAGGCTGGGGGACTGAATACCTGATTTGTGGAGGCTAGGGGACTGAATACCTGATCTGTGGAGGCTGGGAGACTGAATACCTGATCTGTGGAGGCTGGGGGACTGAACACTTTCATAGAAAGCTGTGGGAATGAACATTAGATAAGGCTGAAGGACTCTCACAAGGAGCCACGATGGTAGCAATGTGATATGAAGCAGCTGTTGGCCAGAGAAAATAAGACTGGTTAAAGAAATTACCCAGATGAGGTTATTAAATCATCTATTTAACCTTCTCCTGAAAGGTCAGAATGCCACAACATACTAGCAATCACCAGAACATGTAGTAATGAGTACCACCACTAGATGGCTCTGCCTACCGTGCTTACAGCTGACAAAGATGATAATAGGATTATGGTTACCCTTGCTCGTGCTCAATCAATAGTAGATAAGCTTTCACAAACAGCTAAATGAGCTGTAAGATGTGAACCAGTTGATGCAATTGTGTGCCGCAGTTGCATCAGCTTAGTAAAGCTTTACTTGAGTGGAATATTGAATATAAGCTTGCACAGCTCTTTGCTTGGATAATTATTGGTGATTTGAAGCATGTTGCACTAAGTCAGTGCAAGATGAAAATCATTAGAAATATACTTTGATGCCATTTTTCCTCTTATTTTTCTTATCTATGCCTGGATTCTCCAATGAGCATATTGTTTGTCATCACGTGAGTCAAGTGTATTCATTGATAAGAAGTCAAGTTCGGTGTTAGACATCATGTTCAGTGTTAGACATCAAGTTCATTGTCAGTGGAACATTAGCCAGTTCATTTATTATGCGATCTTATTTTTGCTTAAACATGCTTTTCGTAATTCTTATTTGAAGTGGAATCAAGAGATACATCCATGACAGGAAACACTTGTTTGTTATAAGATTCTCATAATGGCAGGCAATACTAACAACGTAATGAATAAGTTATATGAAACACAAACCTGTATTTAACACATCTGCATCATTTAAATTTATTCTACGATAAAGATGTTTAAATATTACACATGTATCTTGTTCATCATTATTCAAAGGGGAAGATAATTACAATTCCTTGGATCAAGAGGCCCTCACCAGTATCAAGGACCTGACAATCCCTCTTCCTTGAAGGGGAAGTCATTAGGTTCCCACTGTGTAACTATAACAAGCAAAGGGGTAGCAGCACACCGATGATGACATCCAAGTTTAAGTAAAATTAGAGGGGTGAGTCTTGTTTATAATCCACTAGTACATAATATTTGTAAAATTACCTGACTGACAAACAGATGACATATCCTCCTCAAGCAGTTGTTTTTGCAATTAAGTTAAACAAGGGAGTGCTGGTGATATGCTTTTTTGGCGCTACTTGGAGGCATGCAATGTCAAATGAACACATCTACCGCTGACGGGTGAAGTGCTCTCGTTGTCTGTAACGATAAACGTTCATGCAGATGATGGCATCAAATATCCTTGTATTTTTTTTTTCTTTTCCACTTATTTGGGTTCGTGTTTGCTTCCAGGCATTTGCTAAGATTAGTTTTGACAAGGATTTGCTCATTTCCAGTAGTATGATGCCAAATATAACTTGAAATATAGTGTCAGTATGTTAGGAGGTTGTGCACTTACCACAGTGTCTGATTATGCATATTATTATTATTATTATTATTATCATTATTATTATTATTATTATTATTATTATCATTATCATTATTATTATTATTATTATTATCATTATTATTATTATTATTATTATTATTATTATTATTATTATTATTATTATTATTATTATTATCATTATTATTATTATTATTATCATTATTATTATTATTATTATCATTATTATTATTATTATTATTATTATTATTATTATTATTATTATTATTATTATTATTTCACTATATTCATAAGAAAGCGCTAAACTCGTAAGGGTCTTACAACACTTAGGATATAGGAGGTAAACCATACCACGGGCGGGGTTAGAACCCGCGTCCATAAAACTGGAGTTTTATGTCTGATCGCGGGTTCTAACCCCACCCTTGGTATGGCTTGTTTGCAATCGTGTCATTACGATTTCGTGAGTCATATAGGAGGTAATCACGGTTAATCCGAGGAAGGGGATGGAACTGCGAAATCCTTGGATGAAGAGCCCTTACCAGTACCAAGAAACCCCACACAGACATCTTAATTATAGGAGCAACATAGGAGCAACATAGGAGCAACAACTGGATATCTTTGTTATGTAAACGTTTCGCCAACCTGAGATAAAGGCACTGGTTGGCGAAACAACTGGAACAATATACGAATAACCCTCACATAGGAGAGAGGAGCTTACGATGACGTTTCGGTCCGACTTGAACCATTTGCAAAGTCACACTAACAGAAAGGAGAGAAGGAGGCAGTATATATAGGCCAGCAGACAGGGAGAGGACAAGGGAGGCAGTAGGACGGGGAGAAGAGAGGCAGTGGTGGTTGTTGTATATATGTTCGTAGAATTACCGACAATATGTAAAGTAAAAGGACACAAATGCAACTAATGTGACATTTTACTGTGGCAACGTTTCATTCTCCAGGAGCTTTTGTCAATCCGTTACGGCTTGACAAAGCTCCTGGAGAGCGAAACGTTGCCACAATAAAATGTCACATTAGTTGCACTTTGTGTCCTTTTACTTTACGTAGTGGTTGTTGTAGTAGAAGTGGTAATAATAGTACATACTGGCGTCTTGTCCAAGTCCTTTTCAAACCACATAGTTTATGGTACGTCCACTGTGTTCTAGACACAGGTCTAATATTTTTTTTATTAACACACCGGCCGCTTCCCACCAAGGCAGGGTGGCCCGAAAAAGAAAAAAAATCATCATCATTCACTCCATCACTGTCTTGCCAGAGGCATGCTTACACTACAGTTATAAAACTGCAACATTAACACCCCTCCTTCAGAGTGCAGACACTGTACTTCCCGCCTCCAGGACTCAAATCCGGCCTGCCGGCTTCCCTGAATCTCTTCATAAATGCTACCATTAATTCTGAATGGATTTGGTTGTGTCCACCTTTCTAACAATTTTAATTTTTTAAGGGGGTGGAGGGGTAAGCCAGCGGAAGGCCTCGGTCAGATGACCAAAAGCTCCATTATATGACTTAAGACCCGCATCAGGAAATACTTGTCCTGTTTCCTGACAAACCTTACCTAACCTAACCAAATTTTTCTGTCACTCAGGCATTCGTTAAAAAATTATCAGCTTTAACTTTCCGATCGCTATAGCGCCTCCATTACAGTTACATCAGGAATTATAGTTTGCAACGATAACGTTAGGTTCACTATAATTATTATATACATGGAAGGCGCTAAACCTATGGTTAGTTCTTATTACTGTTTATTCGTGAATGAGCGCTTAGCTCGTATGGGTCACACACAGCTTGGGAAATAGGTTGAAATAAAGTAACACCCATGGTAGCTCTAGTTCTTTGGATCAAGAGTCCTTCACCGGCGTCAGGGTTCTCCCTTTCAAAGGTGTTACTGGGTCAGGTATCAGGCTGAAATTAATTAACTCAAGCATGTGATATAAATGTTAACACTTTACCGTGTATAATTTAACACCGTGATATTTGCATATTGATGCGACTTTACAGAGTAATAAGTTGGCTACACTTTAGAGAACGGTGAGAAAGTGAGTCAAGTTGACTAGACTCGCAGAGTTGTGAGAGAGGCACGAAGGTCGATGGGGTCGAAAAATTGACGACTCTTTCCACCTTCCTGTTCCAGCCAGCGATTTTATAAACCTCGGTAAAGTGTGCGTTGGTTTATACATGCTTCTCTTTTGAAAACTATCTTTTTCAAGAGACTTTTGACTGCCATTGGGCTCCACACTTAGTGATGTACTGGAGAACCTATACGTGGAAGATCTCAAAGTTGATTGGTTTTGTTCTGTTATTCTCTGCTCAGTCACTTGGCTCCGTTATGTTGACGGTATAACTCATCATACTCCTGTATGATACAATGCTCTTGTATTGCAACACTCAACTAGGCCGAACTCTCAGTCTAATTTACGCTGGAAGAAGTCGCTGAAACTCTTCCTTGATGTTATTCCTTGCGAAGCTGACCACGAACTTCGCTTTAAAGTCTACCGAAAACCCACTAACCAACACGATCTTCCCCATTTTGCTCACCCCACGATACCAAAACTAGACATGAAGTAATCACGGGTTTCTGTCTTAGTTCCCTCCGTATCTGCGGCATTGAATTCCTTTGAGGAAGAAGGCTATTTCATCGAACAAGTATGTTAAAAACTTCACTCTCTTCGTCACTTCATCAGAAACTACAGACCCCGTGCACAGAACATCAGCCTAAAGAACATACACAGTCGTCCCTATCAACTCCATTGCTAAATGCGTCTCCAGCCAACATGGAACTACAAGTAGCTACCAGTGCATCCACTACAATCAACAGATACCATCAGCAGATATAACAGGTTGCAATCGTTACAATCCCTTGCAATAATTAAAACCAAATATACATGGGCGAAACATCCAGAGACCTCCAAATACGCATTTCTAAACACCAATACGCCAGTAGAATGGTCGACATTCTAATAGCGATAATGATGAGTAAAATGTTTGGCATTTGTGAAAGATAATTTAGAGGCAGCAGAAGAGGTGAATAATGTGAGATATGATGAGCCAGGAATCATGTTTCCTGTTCTGGAATTAATACTGCTGCTAGTATTAAAAGCGAGCAAGGAAAATATTACTGGATTTGAGGGAGAGATGAAGAGCTTAGTGGCTCTATAATACATGTATTGAATAACGCTAACCAGAATAACTAAGGTCTTTTTTAGGGAGGTTTTTGGAAACTTATGAAGGTGGAAAATGAAATAGGTTTTCTTTAGTCCTCCTTTTTCATGTGTACCTGACTTGGTTGCTTACATAAAAGTTTCTTTCCTAGTATAGTATCGCTCGTTAGACCCGACAAAGAGGAAACCCTTTTACCGTCATTCATTTAATCACTGTGTTTCCAGAAGCGTCCTATCATTACAGCTCAGATGACTCTCCAGACTTCAACATCCCCGCCGTCCTTCAGAGTGCAGGCACTGTACCTCCCACCTCAAGGAATCAAGTCCTGCTAACCAGTTTATCTGAATTTCTTCATAAATATTACCTTGTTCACATTCCACCATGTCAAGGTATAGAAATCACTTGCCTCTACTCACTTCTATCGAGTGTGATGAAGTACAAGCCTGTTGGATGTCCAAGCTCCTAGCACTCAAAACTTGCTTTACTCTCTCCTTTCAACTTTTCATGACACATTCACTTCCTCTATTACTCTCCTCCCTCAAATCTGAAATCCAGTCTTTCATTACCTACACATTTTCTTACTCTTATCACCTTGTTCTTTCCTATGATCATTTGTAATTTTCCCTCTCAGAGACCTCCACCTTCCATTGCAACTTTTCTTCAGAACTCCTATTAGAATCGTGTCATCGGTAAAAAGTAACTGTGACACCTTCCACTTTGTATCATTTTAGAACCCCATTTGTAACTACGGTAAACATCCATGGTGATGTCGCTCATTCCAGTCTAATGTCAACTTGTACTGTAAAATAATCTCGTTCTCTTCTACATATCTTAACCTGACCCTTATTATCCACATATTAAAAACCCTTGACTGCTTTTAATAACCTACCACCTATTCCATACATTTGCAATATCTGCTACATTGTTTCCCTATCCACCCTATCATATGCAGTTTCTAAATAAATAAATGCATAAAAAATCCTTACCTTTAAATAATGCTCACTAATATGCTTCATGCGCCAACCAATCCAAAACTGTATCTCCACCTGATTACAATATGTCTTGATCCCGTCTATCCCAGCTGCTTTACCACTTTCATTCTCCCCACTGCCTCACGCACCCCCTTCCCCACACACACACCTGGCTCTTCCTCATTCCTATGGGGAGTTTTTACCTCTCTGCCTTTTGCACGAAATCATTGCTTCATTTTCTTCAACTACATTCAACTCCTCAAAATATTTCCTCCATCTTTCTTATGCCTTCACTTCTTCATCTAATGATTTCTCTCTTTTATTTTTAATTGCCAAATACATTCGTTTCCTTAGCTTATTGGTCTAACTCCATCACTTATTCTCAGCAGAAGTTTTCAAGAAAACTTCTTCCATTCTCTCACTGGCTCTTATATACTCACTTCTCTTTTACTCTCCATATACTCCTCCCTCCATATATCACTTCTAAGTAGTAAAGGCCTGTCTTGTGCTACCTCTTCTCCCTTTTCACCCTCTTTACTGTATTATTTCACCAATCGTTCCATTGTTTCCTCCAGCCCCCACCCTCCTGGTCCCACAAACTTCTGCTGCTCACTTTAACACTGCATCCATAAATCTACTCCATACTTCTTCAACTTTCTTCTCATCACCCGAACTCTCTCTCTCTCTCTCTCTCTCTCTCTCTCTCTCTCTCTCTCTCTCTCTCTATCTATCTATCTCTCCCTCCTTCCAGTAGTTGCTTATACCTTACCCTAACTATTTCTTCCCTTTATTTATTAACTTTCACTTCTCTCTTGCCCACTGACATCCTCCTTGCACCTCCATCTACCTGTAACTCTCACTGCCACTAAATAATAATTTGATATGTGTCATCACAGTGAAAACATCCAGAAGTCTACCCATCAACACTTTTATCTATTAATTTATAGTTTAACAAACTTTTGACATTATTTTTATATCATGTATCGTGAACTTATATATCTCTCGACTCACGAAATCGTAATGACACGATTGCAAACAAACCATACCACGGGTGGGGTTAGAACCCGCGATCAGAGAGTCACAAAACTCCGACCGACACGTTAGCCACTGGACCAGCTAGCTTATATATCTCTCTTTTTTTATTAAGATAAGTGTTACCTTTTATCAAACCTCCTTCTATACATAGTTCAGTCAGCGACCATTTAACCCTCGGGTGCCCAACTTACCTACTACACCCTCTAAAACAACCTCTTCCAATTTAGCATTTACCTCCCCAACAATTTCCTTACTTGTTTCAAAACTCACTAAACATTCGCTAACTCCTCTCTCTCTCTCTCTCTCTCTCTCTCTCTCTCTCTCTCTCTCTCTCTCTCTCTCTCTCTCTCTCTCTCTCTCTCTCTCTCTCTCTCTCTCTCTCTCTCTCTCTCTCTCCTCTACACACCTCTCTTCCCCGAATGAAAAACTCTCAATTCTGTGAAAATGGAATATCAATCAATTATTTCTCATATCAAGAAGGTGTGTTGATATATAGACATCACAGAAAACCAATTCTACGCACGGTATCTAGAACTAGTGGTGTCACTCAGCGTATATACACAGAGATGTGTGCATATTTTCAGTATCTATGCACTGAGAATATTTTATCTTAGTTTTGGTGATCAAAGTATTCTTGATGTTAGTGCACAGTGGGTGGTGATGTTACTGTAGTGGCTGGTGATGGTATGTGATGTTATTGTAGTGGGTGGTGATATGTTATTGTACTGGGTGGTGATGGTATGGGATATTGTTGTACTGGGTGGTGATAGTATGGGATATTGTTGTACTGGGTGATGGTGATATGTGGTATTAACGATTGGTGTTACTGGGAACTGGGAAAAGTAAGGACTAGTAAAAATGGGCCTAACTGGAAAAAAATAAGCCTGGTGTAAGTGGGAACAACTAATTACAAGAACACTTAAATTACTCGGGTTAAGACCTGATGAGCCAAGAGTCTGATCAGTCAAGTTATCGACCAGGGAGACCTGGTGTGGGACCGGCTAGCGGGGGCGCTGCCCCGAAATCTTCACCCCTTCAACGATAAGTAAACAGAAGCGAACCTCGGGAATTTAGCGAAGATCTAAGGGGAAAAAATAAGAAGCTACGGAAAAAGAGTTAGTGAATGGTAAAGAAGATGGTTACTGTGGAATTAAAGAAACATATCCTAGTGGGAATAGAGAAAACGTCTCCGCGGGGGGGGGGGGGAGCAGAAAACATCTTCGGGGAAAAGAAAGAAAACGTCTCCGAGGGGAAAACATCTCCGGGGAAAACATCTCAGGGGAAAACAAGGGAAACATCTCCTGGGGGGGGGAAATGAAAACATATCTGGGGGCAACATCTCATGAGGCTAAACAAAGAAAACATCTCACAAGGAAAAGAAGAAAAACATCTCCGGGGAGAAACAAAGGACAACTGAGAGACTGAAAACTGTCATCAGGAGACAGGAATTCCGTTTTGAAAAAAAAAAAAAATTCTCAACCATTCATTTTATATAAGACAAGTTGACTTCTACATTAATAATAATAATAATAATAATAATAATAATAATAATAATAATAATAATAATAATTTTGGGAGATGTTAAGTGAATGTATAGGAACCTTTGAACCAAGTGAGAGAGTAATTGTGGTAGGGGACCTGAATGCTAAAGTAGGAGAAACTTTTAGAGAGGGTGTGGTAGGTAAGTTTGGGGTGCCAGGTGTAAATGATAATGGGAGCCCTTTGATTGAACTTTGTATAGAAAGGGGTTTAGTTATAGGTAATACATATTTTAAGAAAAAGAGGATAAATAAGTATACAAGATATGATGTAGGGCGAAATGACAGTAGTTTGTTGGATTATGTATTGGTAGATAAAAGACTGTTGAGTAGACTTCAGGATGTACATGTTTATAGAGGGGCCACAGATATATCAGATCACTTTCTAGTTGTAGCTACACTGAGAGTAAAAGGTAGATGGGATACAAGGAGAATAGAAGCATCAGGGAAGAGAGAGGTGAAGGTTTATAAACTAAAAGAGGAGGCAGTTAGGGTAAGATATGAACAGCTATTGGAGGATAGATGGGCTAATGAGAGCATAGGCAATGGGGTCGAAGAGGTATGGGGTAGGTTTAAAAATGTAGTGTTAGAGTGTTCAGCATAAGTTTGTAGTTACAGGAAAGTGTGTGTGGGAGGGAAGAGGAGCAATTGGTGGAATGATGATGTAAAGAGAGAAGTAAGGGAGAAAAAGTTAGCATATGAGAAGTTTTTACAAAGTAGAAGTGATGCAAGGAGGGAAGAGTATATAGAGAAATAGAGAGAGGTTAAGAGAGTGGTGAAGCAATGTAAAAAGAAAGCAAATGAGAGAGTGGGTGAGATGTTATCAACAAATTTTGTTGAAAATAAGAAAAAGTTTTGGAGTGAGATTAACAAGTTAAGGAAGCCTAGAGAACAAATGGATTTGTCAGTTAAAAATAGGAGAGGAGAGTTATTAAATGGAGAGTTAGAGGTATTGGGAAGATGGAGGGAATATTTTGAGGAATTGTTAAATGTTGATGAAGATAGGGAAGCTGTGATTTCGTGTATAGGGCAAGGAGGAATAACATCTTGTAGGAGTGAGGAAGAGCCAGTTGTGAGTGTGGGAGAAGTTCGTGAGGCAGTAGGTAAAATGAAAGGGGGTAAGGCAGCCGGGCTTGGTGGGATAAAGATAGAAATGTTAAAAGCAGGTGGGGATATAGTTTTGGAGTGGTTGGTGCAATTATTTAATAAATGTATGGAAGAGGGTAAGGTACCTAGGAATTGGCAGAGAGCATGCATAATTCTTTTGTATAAAGGCAAAGAGGACAAAAGAGAGTGCAAAAATTATAGGGGGATAAGTTTGTTGAGTGTACCTGGTAAAGTGTATGGTAGAGTTATTATTGAAAGAATTAAGAGTAAGACGGAGAATAGGATAGCAGATGAACAAGGAGGCTTTAGGAAAGGTAGGGGGTGTGTGGACCATGTGTTTACAGTGAAACACATAAGTGAACAGTATTTAGATAAGGCTAAAGAGATCTTTGTGGCATTTATGGACTTGGAAAAGGCGTATGACAGGATGGATAGGGAGGCAATGTGGCAGATGTTGCAGGTGTATGGTGTAGGAGGTAGGTTACTGAAAGCAGTGAAGAGTTTTTACGAGGATAGTGAGGCTCAAGTTAGAGTATGTAGGAAAGAGGGAAATTATTTTCCAGTAAAAGTAGGCCTTAGACAAGGATGTGTGATGTCACCGTGGTTGTTTAATATATTTATAGATGGGGTTGTAAGAGAAGTAAATGCGAGGGTCTTGGCAAGAGGCGTGGAGTTAAAAGATAAAGAATCACACATAAAGTGGGAGTTGTCACAGTTGCTCTTTGCTGATGACACTGTGCTCTTTGGAGATTCTGAAGAGAAGTTGCAGAGATTGGTGGATGAATTTGGTAGGGTATGCAAAAGAAGAAAATTAAAAGTGAATACAGGAAAGAGTAAGGTTATGACGATAACAAAAAGATTAGGTGATGAAAGACTGGATATCAGATTGGAGGGAGAGGGTATTGAGGAGGTGAATGTATTCAGATATTTGGGAGTGGACGTGTAAGCGGATGGGTCTATGAAAGATGAGGTGAATCATAGAATTGATGAGGGGAAAAGGGTGAGTGGTGCACTTAGGAGTCTGTGGAGACAAAGAACTTTGTCCTTGGAGGCAAAGAGGGGAATGTATGAGAGTATAGTTTTACCAACGCTCTTATATGGGTGTGAAGCATGGGTGATGAATGTTGCAGCGAGGAGAAGGCTAGAGGCAGTGGAGATGTCATGTCTGAGGGCAATGTGTGGTGTGAATATAATGCAGAGAATTCGTAGTTTGGAAGTTAGGAGGAGGTGCGGGATTACCAAAACTGTTGTCCAGAGGGCTGAGGAAGGGTTGCTGAGGTGGTTCGGACATGTAGAGAGAATGGAGCGAAAAAGAATGACTTCAAGAGTGTATCAGTCTGTAGTGGAAGGAAGGCGGGGTAGGGGTCGGCCTAGGAAAGGTTGGAGGGAGGGGGTAAAGGAGGTTTTGTGTGCGAGGGGCTTGGACTTCCAGCAGGCGTGCGTGAGCGTGTTTGATAGGAGTGAATGGAGACAAATGGTTTTTAATACTTGACGTGCTGCTGGAGTGTGAGCAAAGTAACATTTATGAAGGGGTTCAGGGAAACCGGCAGGCCGGACTTGAGTCCTGGAGATGGGAAGTACAGTGCCTGCACTCTGAAGGAGGGGTGTTAATGTTGCAGTTTAAAAACTTCTGGCAAGACAGTGATGGAGTGAATGATGGTGAAAGTTTTTCTTTTTCGGGCCACCCAGCCTTGGTGGGAATCGGCCAGTGTGATAATAAAAAAAAATAATAATAATAATTAATAAGCTAAATATAAACTATACACTAACATAAAACATTTTAATTCCTTAAATAAACATTAAACTCTCAGTACATACGGTGATATACACTTTGGTGTATGTATTTGCTTAGACATCGACAGGTGTGCACCTCTTAAAGAGATATACAACTAGAGGTATAAATGCATATATATACACCTTTTGGTGTAGACACCCGGAGATATACAGCCCCTCGGTTTATATAGACAGATGTATATACACAAAGAGGCATACAACACTCAGCGTACACAGGAACAGTGTATATTGAGAAACAATTAAAGTAACAAACGTTGAACTATCAAAGTGCAGTGAACATTTGTTGTTCAGATATCTAAACAAACACAGAAACAAAAACGAGAATAATGCTTGTCTGTATACGTCGACCTCCAGTTGATGTAATCATCTGAAAAGGACCTCGATGGACGTCAAAATATTCAACATACAACTCTTGTCAATGTTTCCTTGTAGATTTCAAGACTGATAAAAAAAAAACTATACCACGGGCGGGGTTAGAACCAGCGATCAGAGAGTCTCAGAACTCCAGACCGTCGCGTTAGTCAATGGGTCAGCTAGCCACAATAAGATTCATCCAACTAGGTATATTTATATGTACACCTAGCTGGTCCAGTGGCTAACGCGACGGTCTGGAGTTTTGAGACTCTCTGATCCCGGGTTCTATCCCCGCCCGTGGTATGGTTTGTTTGCAGTCGTGTCATTACGATTCGTGAGTCCTTATGGACTGATGACATAGACTCCAGGCTGAGGGACTGATTAACTCAAAGTTATTCTCTTTTTCAACAATTCTTCTCTGTATTGGACTGATGAAGCCGCTGTGTGGCGAAACGTTTCCATTATAAAGATACCCAAGTGTTGCACATGTGTCTAATATATCAATTCACCTGGTGTCAGTCCAGTGCCACACTGGGCAGTGCGGACGGCGGGGCACCGAGCCTTGGTACTCTCAGGTAGTCTCCAAATACATCCGGTCTACCCACCTGTCACTCCCTCGGGGTAGAGGAAGTGGATTTTTTCGTGTGTTAATATAATACAATGTAAATGTGAAGTGTTAATGGTAGTCACAAACTACCAAAATACCTGTGAGGAAGCGAGTGGGTGTTTCCAAATGACTGTGGGGAAGGGATTGTGTAGACAGCGAGGCAGTACTGTCTGGGTGGCCGTCAGTAGACGGGGTGTTAGTTCTCTCAAGGAAATGAAAATCGGCCGAATCTTCAAATGAAATAAACTAAGGTGTAATAGAAGCGGTTTACCTGGAGTTTGCCTGGAGAGGGTTTCGGGGGTCAACGCCCCCGCGGCTCGGTCTGAGACCAGGCCTCATGGTGGATCAGGGTCTGATCAACTAGGCTGTTACTGCTGGCCGCACGCAAACTGACGTACGAACCACAGCCCAGTTGGTCAGGCACTGACTTTAGGTGCCTGTCCAGTGTCCAGCGGTGTCGTCAGAAATTAATAAAGTTCACACCAGATGTAATGTGCGCCTTCCAGTGTATTAATTCTCCCTACAGGTATGTTAATTTATATTAGCCAATATAAATTGCCTACCGAAAGGGAGGCGTTAGGATATAACATCAAAATCTTAATTTGGTGAGTAATATTGAAATGTCCTTTATACTTTTTTCTAATCATGTAATTGATTTATATTTATATAAAATTACTCGAGTAAATTACTATATATACAAGTCACACATAATTTTCAGTTTTACTGGCATAATTTTACAAATAATTTTAGGAACTATATGTAATAACAATTTAAAGTCCAGACGTGTGAGTTGAGAAGGTGGTCACGAGGGAGGGACATTACTGTGACCTGGTGACCCACTTGACTCTGAGGTACATCAATATCAGTGAATGTAAACTGTTTGATGTACCATGTTTATTCCCAATTATGAAGTGAATTGTTAATTCAGGACACTTTTTTTTAGCCACAAAGACCTACTGTAAAGCTCCGCCAGACCTTGTCTGTTTAATATTTTATTTCTTTTAGGAAGTAACACTTAACAGCACATGAGAAACGAGAGACAGTCGAGTTCGATTCTCGGAATGAGAGAGCAGGTTCAGTTCTTAGATCCAGAACCCATCCCTAGAATCAAGGCACCTAATGCCTTTCCCCTCAAGGGCAGTACTTTGATGCTGGTGAGGGATCTTGATCCAAGGAAGTGGACATTTTTCCCCTCTTTTGCACGAACTTCAGTGCCTCCCATTACAGACTTTGCCTCAACCCCCGGGAAAAGGAAAGTGCGAAGCTTCACCCAGCTGTAATGCTGTATACCAGTGGCAAGCGCTCCATCCTCCAGCCTGGGGCTATGCCACAGGACCTGGTGCTCCTGTGAAGTCACCTTGGGTGATTCCCCTCTTCCCCCCAAAACAATTCCCCCAGCACTTGTGCCATACCTGGGGTTGAGGCGTCTTGTTATCCCTGTCCCTGCCTATGAGTACACCGTTGGTTGATCACCTAGTGGCTGCCTCGCCCCAGGAAAGAGGGGGCAGGTCAAATTACAATGAAGAGAGATGGTATACTCCCCCCCTGGAAATTCTACCGGAACGGTAGACTCAAAGAGCAAGGAGTTATGACCCAGCTGTCTTCTCCCGCCACCTCCCACCACGTCCTCCCACTTAAAGTCGGTGCTAGATCAGCCGGGCTGTGGTTCGTACGTTGGACTACATGCAGCTGACAGTAACAGCCTGGTTGATCAAGCCCTGACCCACCGGGAGGCCTGGTCATGGACCGGGCTACGGGGGCGTTGATCCCCGGAATACCCTCCAGGTAGGTACACCCGCCATAGCGGAAGAATGTCAGCTACCTGGGTGGAGTGAGATCCCTGCTTTTTACATTTCTGTCTTAATCCCATCAATCCCAGCTACTTTATCCATTTTCATTCTACCCACAGTCTCATGCACCTTTACTACACACACACTCCTAAAAGATGTTATACCTCCCTGGCCAATGCACGAAATCACAACTTCCCTATCTACATAAACATTTAACAATTCCTCAAAATATTGCGCTAGCTATCCAGGATGCATTGTGCCTTGTGGTTTTCTTCTGCTGTTCCTGATCCTCTTCTGTGTTTCTACTGTGGGAGAGGTGGAAGGTACCTTGAATCGATGCTGCCTGTTTGAATAAATTTCTGAACCTATTATAGTCTACCCCCCTCTCCAAGTGAGCGGGCCTAACTAGCGAACTAGTGAGGGTAGGCCAGTTAAAGTTTGGAGCCTTGTTTCCAATAAAGTGGTGGAGAGGTTCGTAATCTCATGGAAAATTGAGGTTAAGGAACGGCTCATCTCTGTAAGTTCTCTGAATGTCGTGTGTTGGAACCGGCTTTGTATCGAGCTGAAAGAGCTAGGCCATGTATATGTGTGTGTGTGTGTGTGTGTGTGTGTGTGTACTCACCTATTTGTGGTTGCAGGGGTCGATTCATAGCTCCTGGCCCCGCCTCTTCACTGATTGCTACTAGGTCCTCTCTCTCCCTGCTCCATGAGCTTTATCATACCTCGCCTTAAAACTATGCATGGTTTCCGCCTCCACTACTTCACTTTCTAGGCTATTCCACGGCCTGACTACTCTATAGCTGAAGAAATACTTCCTAACATCCCTTTGATTCATCTGAGTCTTCAACTTCCAATTGTGACCTCTTGTTTCTGTGTCCCATCTCTGGAACATCCCGTCTTTGTCCACCTTGTCTATTCCGCGCAGTATTTTATATGTCGTTATCATGTCTCCCCTGACCCTCCTGTCCTCCAGTGTCTTCAGGCCGATTTCCCTCAACCTTTCTTCGCAGGGCAATCCCCGTAGCTCTGGGACTAGTCTTGTTGCAAACCTTTGCACTTTCTCTAATTTCTTGACGTGCTTGACTAGGTGTGTGTGTGTATGTGTGTGTGTGTGTGTGTGTGTATGTGTGTGTGTGTGTGTGTGTGTGTGTGTGTGTGTGTGTGTGTGTGTGTGTGTGTGTGTGTGTGTGTGTGTGTGTGTTCTCAAGCAAGGAGAAGCCCGTTTGACAATAAGGCA
The DNA here is from genome assembly GCF_038502225.1 of Cherax quadricarinatus. Classification (NCBI taxonomy): domain Eukaryota; kingdom Metazoa; phylum Arthropoda; class Malacostraca; order Decapoda; family Parastacidae; genus Cherax; species Cherax quadricarinatus. The sequence continues at coordinate 2,371,878 of NC_091356.1, read as the reverse complement.
AAAAAAAAAAAACAAGAAGATCCTGTTTATTGAAGAAAGTAGAAATTTTTTTAAATGCAAAAGATTTACACTGGAATCTTTGTTTTATAAACAGAAAAGAACCTAAAAATATTGCGAAATCTCTAGGGTTTAATTAAAGATTAATATGTTATTAAGTTCTATTCATTATAGTTAGAATTTTTTAGGGAAAATGTTATTACTTCCATTATAGTGTATAAAGTCATTATTGTCACAATGGGTTTAATCAAGAACCAAACTTGACAAAAACCGCTCTTGGGCGAAACTGTGTACCTATAAAGACTTCTCTGGAGACATTACGAGTCCATTTACCATTCAAGTTGTTGCCAGATGAGTTATCACCAGTGATGCTCACTCTTCTTCTCCCTGGATATTAAGAGTATATTTTTATACGATGTTTGTGTTGTATTGTAAGAAGTATATTGCTATGTATTGTGGTATTTTGTAATGTACGATAATGATATTGCGTTTAAATGTAATAAGAGAGATCAGGTGGTTGTCTTCTGAAGTGGGAGGTGATGTGTAGCCTCTTGTGTTTTATGATACCATAACAAACCCAGGGAGCTTTAAGTGAGCCTGGACTCTAATCCTCAAAGTTGCTCATTTTTGAGTCTGTGCTCTTAGGATGAAGGGGGGTATGAACCTGTTTGAATGCTCTAGCAGCATTTAATCCTCAAGGAGATTAAATAGAAGAGACTAAATGGGAAGGATCCCTGGGAGAAGAGCGGCTCGATTATAATTGGCATTCAAAGAACTATAGGAAGACCTCGATTTGTTAGAAAGTTATTTTTTGTATATGTTAAGGAAATGATATGTTGTAAAAAAAATGTCGATGAATAAACAAAAGGGTGATCGAGGGGCTCGAACCGCTGCCTGTAAATTGACGGTCCGACGCTATACCATCTAGGCTAACTCAGGCCTCTTAATAGGTAGGATTCGAAGGTAGTGCCTTCGAATCCTTCCTATTAGAGGCCTCAGTTAATTAGCCTAGACAGTAGAGCGTCAGACTGTCAATTTACGGACCGCGGTTCGAGCCCCTCGTCTACCCTTCAATTTATTTAAGCTTATGTATATTTAGGAGTCTGTTGAATTAAAGGATAGGGTTAAGGTCAGCGTCAGATTTATTACTATTCTGGGGAACTGTGGGGTGAATAAGGTGTTTGGCGGGCAGTTGGGAGACTTCTTTACAAGCAACGTTATTATTATTTCTATTTTTATATGGGGGGCTTTGGGATAAGCTGTGGGAATTTTGGGGTCTGAAACCCCTGAGCCTTCCTTGGAACTGCTCCTGATAGGGATTAAAATAAGATGAACGTTAGGGAAATTAGTAGATTCTCCTATTTTTTTTTTTTTTTTGAGCGAGAGGAGAGGATGATGGGATGCTGTTCCAGCTTCTTTTCATTCATAACATCAGCAATCATCTGTTTCTTGTCATCCGCACTACATCCACGCACATTTAAGCAACCCAGTTTTATAAAGTTTTTCTTCTTCTCTTTTTTAGTAATTGTATACAGGAGAAGGGGTTACTAGCCCATTGCTCCCGGCATTTTAGTCGCCTCATACGACACGCATGGCTTACGGAGGAAAGATTCTTTTCCACTTCCCCATGGACAATAGAAGAAATAAAAAAGAACAAGAGCTATTTAGAAAAAGGAGAAAAACCTAGATGTATGTATATATATATATGCATGTGCGTGTCTGTGAAGTGTGACCAAAGTGTAAGTAGGAGTAGCAAGATATCCCTGTTATCTTAGCGTGTTTATGAGACAGAAAAAGAAACCAGCAATCCTACCATCATGCAAAACAGTTACAGGTTTTTGTTTCACAGTCATCTGGCAGGACGGTAGTACTTCCCTGGGTGGTTGCTGTCTACCAACCTACTACATATACCATATATATATATATATATATATATATATATATATATATATATATATATATATATATGTGTGTGTGTGTGTGTGTGTGTGTGTGTGTGTGTGTGCAAAACAACCACTCTGAAAGAATAGAGAAATTCCAAGCGCTTTCGTGACTATTCACATTATCAAGGAACTATGAAAGTAAAGCATCCAAGGAAGCTATATAAGGGGTCTGGCCAGCACCTCACTATCAGATCCCACAACGGTTAAACACGTGACGCGCGGCGACCCAACTTGGATAGGTCCTTTGCACAACTCACCAACAAACTATTCTACCCAAGAAAATTTAAAAATTATTATTTGTCCAGTGTATTATTAAATTCTTCCCAAATTCTATTAATTATAAATGGATCTAATTTATATAAACCAAAGGAAATATTCATATTATTGTCAAAGCTGCTTTTTATGAAACAAGATTCAATTATATTCCTGTCGACCATGGACTTGCTTGATACTACTTTCTCAACTTTTTGAAAATCAATTGGATGGTTAAAATCTCTTACATGAATAAATAGAGCATTGGAATCTTGTCCAGTTCTAATGCTATATTTATGTTGTTTTAATCTTAGTTCGAGATTTTTACCAGTTTGACCGTAATAAACTTTATCGCAAATTTTACAAGGAATCTTATAGACACATCCATCAGCATTTTGGGGGGAATTCTTTATCAAAAGTTTTTTTTACTGTATCAAGATTTTTGAATACAACTTTAATATTAAAAGTCTTAAGAAAAGAAGGTATATCAACCAAGTTTTCATGGTAAGGGAGAACCAACATATTTTTAGTTGAATAAGGCTGGTTGTCCCTTTTTGGATTGTAAAAAGTATTTCTAGCAACTTTAAAAGATTTATCAATTACATTTCTTGGGTATTTTAAATCATTACCTATTTCATAAATTTTGGATATTTCCTCATCTATGAACTCAGGACTACAAATTCGTAAAGCTCTCAAAAACATTGATGAGAAAACAGACAGTTTGACTCTATCTTGATGCGAGGAATAATAGTGGACATAGAAACAGTTATTTGTAGGTTTTCTGTAAATTTTAAATTTGAATTCATTGTTACCCTTAATAATTAAAACATCTAGAAAAGGCAATGAGTTATTTTCTTCAAACTCAACAGTAAAGTTCATAGAATGGGCTAAGTTATTTAATTTTCCAAGAAAATGGTGTATATCTACGTTTTTGGGCATAAGACACAAAATATCATCAACATATCTGAACCATTTAGCTCTATTAGGGAGGATTGTGTTAAGCAACCTTGTTTCAAAAAATTCCATGTATAGGTTACTAAGAACAGGTGAAAGAGGATTTCCCATTGCCATACCAAACTTCTGAGTGTAAAACTTATCATTAAATACAAATTTTGCATCAACAATGCAAAGTTTAATAAGTTTAATGATAGTAGGAACTGGCAATGGTAAATCATAGTTAACGAGTTCTTCAGATAAGAAACTTAATAAATCATCAACAGGAACTTTCGTAAACAAGGAAGTAACATCAAAACTAACCATGTTAAAATCATTTAAGTCAGTCAAGGAGCTTAATTTATCAACCATGTCTATGATATTTTGAGCCCTATTGTTGGCAAAATTTCTAACTTTAATGTTAAAAACAACATAGACTTGGTTGATAAAACAACATAGACTTGGTTGATAAAACAACATAGACTTGGTTGATAAATTAAGCTCCTTGACTGACTTAAATGATTTTAACATGATTAGTTTTGATGTTACTTCCTTGTTTACGAAAGTTCCTGTTGATGATTTATTAAGTTTCTTATCTGAAGATCTCGCAGGTTATCTCGCAGGTTATCTCGCAGTTAACTCGTAGGTTATCTCGCAATTATCTCGCAGGTTATCTCGCAATTATCTCGTAGGTTATCTCGCAATTATCTCGTAGGTTATCTCGTAGGTTATCTCGTAGGTTTATCTCGCAGGTTATCTTCCTTGTTTTATATTCTCATTTTCTTAGCAGTGTTGTAAACTTTTTTCTCTCTTCTAATTTCTTTTCCATTCCCTTTCAGTGGTTGATCTCCGTTTTGACTTTTCGGTGCAACATATTTTATGGAAAAATAAACACAGAAGTAGTATAATGTGATCCTTCACTGACAACGTTTCGCCCATACAGAGAGCTTTATTAAGAGACTTAATGAAGCCCACTGTGGGGACGAAATGTTGTCAATAATTGCATTATACTGCTTCTGTGTTTATTTTCCATTGTGTCGGTATTTTATACCAATTATTTCCATCGGAACATATTTTATACAGACTGTAATTTTTATGTTATTTTTTTTTTGTGCTCTGGTGAGGGTTTAGATTTGCTAGTAAAAATTATATACAGTACCAACAAAATGAGAATTAAGGCACGTGTGTAATACCTGGGTATCTTTATTATGTACACGTTTTACCCCCATGTGGTTTAATCAATTTAATACAGAGGTTTTTTGAAAGTTTTGTAACTTGAGATAGTAGATGTTATCGGTCCCTGAAGCATAGCCAGGAAGATGGTCGCTTATATAGGAGTCAGATGAAGTGGTGAAGCAGTAGAAGACACCGTCAACGAAGGGTGGGGCCCACCAATGAAGGTAAGACATTGGCCTAGAGTTGGGGCAGAGTTTAGTAAAGAAGTTAAGGAAGGTAACCTCTGTACCAAGATTCCGGTGTTGCACATGAGTCTTATTCATTATCTTGTCGGTACTATAAACTATTAATTCTATCATACTTATGATACTGCAATACCATGGAATCTTAGTACAGAAGTTACCTTCTTGAACCTGTCTGCTAGCGTCTGGACTCTTGGGTATAACCTACTTCCACCAGTGAGTCGCACTGTGACGGTGTCTTCTACTGCTGCACCTCATCTGACTCCTGTATATAAACGACATTTTCCTGCCTATGCTTCAGATTCATTAAGAGTTCGGTGGTGAATGTCTAGGCTGAGGGACTGATTACCTCATTTTCCACTGTCTCCAGTTTCAACACCTTCAAATAACCACTGTATTGAACTGATAAAATCATTGGCTGGCGAAATGTCTTAACAATAAAGATAAACAGCTGTTGTATATGTGTCTTTTTCATGATCGAGGGTTTACGTCGTTCAAGACCGTTTCCCAGGAAATGTCGCAATGGCTGTCAAGACTAAACCTTCTGGACAGCCCTTCACGTTGGCTAGATCTTGGGATCTGTGAGCATTTTTCTATGCTTCTCTGTGCTTCATTGAGTATTTGGTCTGAGTGCATTATATGTTGGCTCATTATATCCCTGTTTACTTCCTCACTGTTCGTGAAAACCAAGTTTTGTAATGTTATCGTTCCTGGTGGGTTCTGTTATTTCTTGGTTTAGAGCAAATATTTTACAGCTTACCAGCAATTCCCTGGTTAAGTTATGTAAGATTATAAGGAAACAGGAGAAGTGTTTCCTAACGCGGGTCTTAGTCATGTGATAACCCGCTACTGGAGGTTTTGGCCATCTGACCGAGGCCTTCCACTGGATTTCCGGCCCACCCTATTCAAAACAAAATTTAGGTTATAATTAAAACCTATATATAACTACCTGGTGTGTCTCCTGCACTAGCATTTTTATAAGAACAATGTTACAATGATGTTGTCAAGCACCTTCCATTTAAGATGTAGCAGAGTGAATTGTCCAAGGGGAATATATGGTGTGGGTTTTTCAAGACTTTCAAAGAAGTTCTCTCTCTCTTAACTGTTTGGTGAATTCTTCAGGTGTTGCCGAAGACGGTTTATACACAAAAATAATAACTGATTCCTTTTCTCCACTTTGATTCCCGTTACTTTTACGCTATCATACAAAGAGTACTAAAGTTCCTTACAACAAAACAAGACTCATCTCTAACACTGATTTCTACTCCTTGTGATTTGATAACTCTCACACGTATATACATTGTAATTCTGTACCCACATATCATATTCAAAGCATCCCTTGTAAGGTATATTAGAAGGCGTGGGATAAATTATTACAAGTTATACTTTATTTATCCATTAAAATATATTTACTGAGTGAATCTGGGCTAAATTCATTCTAGGAGTTGGTCTCGTCCCATAGCCTCAGAGGTTTCCGTGGTATATTGATTCTCGCTCTGCTCTAAGCCACATAGTCTGTAAACCCAAGATAAGTCTAATGAACGACTCTCAGTGAATTAACAGAATAGGCGGAATAAGACCCTTGGCTCTTGTACACACCAGTCTCATTGCTTTAGCCACTCAGCCACGGAGTTTACAATAAGATGATTTTGCAACTAGCACCACTGCGACGTAGTTGAGTGTGCAGTACCAACTGTTACCCCACTGTCTAGCTTAGAGAGGTATTAAAATAATGTACCACAAAAGCTTGTGGTGGTGTGGAATGAGACAATAGGGTTACATTATAAATGAATCTAGTTTGTATAATCTTAAGCCAATACAGTGGACCCCCAGTTATCAACCGTAATCTGTTCCTGAAGGTCGGATGATAACCGAAATGGCCGATAACCGAATTAATATTTCCCATAAGAATTAATGAAAAAATTAATTCGTTCCCAACAAAAATATTCACAAAAAAATCTTTTTTTTACAATTATGTAAGTATTGCATACCTTTATTGAAGGGTAAATCTGGCTTCAATTATCTGGTTTCAATTATCTGGATTCAGTTATCTCTCTCAGCCATGGACCTACTTGATACAAGTTTCCTCGCCTTTTGAAAGTAAATTGGATGGTTAAAATATTTCGCATGAATGAACAGAGCATTAGATTTTGTCCAGTTCTAATGCTATATTTATGTTGTAAGCCCAGTTTGACCGTAATAAACTATATTATGCGATGTTATACAGGAAATCTTGTAGAGACAACAGGATTTTTTTTTTACTGCATCGAGATTTTTAATTAAACTTACATGTTAAAATTCTTAAGTAGAGAAGGTATATCAAGAAGGTTTTCATTGTAAGGGAGAACCAACATATTCTTGGTTGAATATAAATTGTTTGCCCTTTGAATTGTAAAATGCATTTCTAGCAATTTTAAAGGTTTTATCAGTTAAGTATTTTGTGTATTTTAGATCTTTAGCTATTTCAATATATATATATATATATATATATATATATATATATATATATATATATATATATATATATATATATATATATATATATATATATATATATATATATATATATATATATGTCGTGCCGAATAGGCAGAACTTGCGATCTTGGCTTAAATAGCAACGTTCATCTTGCCATATAGGACAAGTGAAAATTTGTGTATGCAATAATTTCGCCAAAATCATTCTGAACCTAACGAAAAAAATATATTTCATTGTTTGTTTAGTATTAAATTACTGTAAACAAATCTAAAATATATTTAGTTGGGTTAGGCTAAAATAAATTGCTCTTGTTAAAATAAGGCTAGGTAAGTTTCCTAAAATTCTTTTGGTACAAAATTTAAATTTTTTACATTAACATTACTGAAAAAATATATCTTTAAACGTATAAGAGAAAATTTTGGAAAGGACTTAATTTTAAATGAGTTCTTGCTAATTGACCAGTTTTACATATTCGGCACGACATTATATATGTACATATATATATATATATATATATATATATATATATATATATATATATATATATATATATATATATATATATATATATATATATATATATATATATATATATATATATATATATATATATATATATATATATATATATATATATATATATATATATATATATATACATATATATTTTTTTTTTTTCAACAAGTCGGTCGTCTCCCACCGAGGCAGGGTGACCCCCCCAAAAAAAAAGAATGAAAATCCCCAAAAAGAAAATACTTTTATCATCATTCAACACTTTCACCACACACACATTATCACTGCTTTTGCAGAGGTGCTCAGAATACAACAGTTTAGAAGCATATACGTATAGAGATACACAACATATCCCTCCAAACTGCCAATATCCCAAACCCCTCCTTTAAAGTGCAGGCATTGTACTTCCCATTTCCAGGACTCAAGTCCGACTATATGAAAATAACCGGTTTCCCTGAATCCCTTCACTAAATATTATCCTGCTCACACTCCAACAGATCGTCAGGTCCCAAGTATCATTCGTCTCCATTCACTCCTATCTAACACGCTCATGCACGCTTGCTGGAAGTCCAAGCCCCTCACCCACAAAACCTCCTTTACCCCCTCTTTCCAACCCTTTCGAGGACGACCCCTACCCCTCTTTCCTTCCCCTATAGATTTATATGCTTTCCATGTCATTCTACTTTGATCCATTCTCTCTAAATGACCAAACCACCTCAACAACCCCTCTTCTGCCCTCTGACTAATGCTTTTATTAACTCCACACCTTCTCCTAATTTCCACACTCCGAATTTTCTGCATAATATTTACACCACACATTGCCCTTAGACAGGACATCTCCACTGCCTCCAACCGTCTCCTCGCTGCTGCATTTACCACCCAAGCTTCACATCCATATAAGAGTGTTGGTACTACTATACTTTCATACATTCCCTTCTTTGCCTCCATAGATAACGTTTTTTGACTCCACATATACCTCAACGCACCACTCACCTTTTTTCCCTCATCAATTCTATGATTAACCTCATCCTTCATAAATCCATCCGCCAACACGTCAACTCCCAAGTATCTGAAAACATTCACTTCTTCCATACTCCTCCCCAATTTGATATCCAATTTTTCTTTATCTAAATCATTTGATACCCTCATCACCTTACTCTTTTCTATGTTCACTTTCAACTTTCTACCTTTACACACATTCTCAAACTCATCCACTAACCTTTGCAATTTTTCTTTAGAATCTCCCATAAGCACAGTATCATCAGCAAAAAGTAACTGTGTCAATTCCCATTTTGAATTTGATTCCCCATAATTTAATCCCACCCCTCTCCCGAACACCCTAGCATTTACTTCTTTTACAACCCCATCTATAAATATATTAAACAACCATGGTGACATTACACATCCCTGTCTAAGACCTACTTTTACCGGGAAGTATTCTCCCTCTCTTCTACACACCCTAACCTGAGCCTCACTATCCTCATAAAAGCTCTTTACAGCATTTAGTAACTTACCACCTATTCCATATACTTGCAACATCTGCCACATTGCTCCTCTATCCACTCTATCATATGCCTTTTCTAAATCCATAAATGCAATAAAAACTTCCCTACCTTTATCTAAATACTGTTCACATATATGCTTCAATGTAAACACTTGATCTACACATCCCCTACCCACTCTGAAGCCTCCTTGCTCGTCCGCAATTCTACATTCTGTCTTACCTCTAATTCTTTCAATTATAACCCTACCGTATACTTTTCCTGGTATACTCAGTAAACTTATTCCTCTATAATTTCTACAATCTCTTTTGTCCCCTTTCCCTTTATATAAAGGGACTATACATGCTCTCCGCCAATCCCTAGGTACCTTCCCCTCTTTCATACATTTATTAAACAAAAGTACCAACCACTCCAACACTATATCCCCCCCTGCTTTTAACATTTCTGTCATGATCCCATCAGTTCCAGCTGCTTTACCCCTTTTCATTCTACGTAATGCCTCACGTACCTCCACCACACTTAGGCATTACACATAAAATATCAACATATCTGTACCACTTAGCTCTGGAAATATAAACACATATGCAGTATAATGTGATCCTTTATTGACTACGTTTCGCCCACACAGTGGGCTTTTTCAAGTCACAAACAAAACTAGTTCTGTTTGTGACTTGAAAAAGCCCACTGTGTGGGCGAAACGTAGTCACTAAAGGATCACATTATACTGCATATGTGTTTATATTTCCATTGTGTCGGTATTTTATACCATTTATTTCCACCACTTAGCTCTATTGGGAAGGATTTTGTTAATCAGTCTTCTTTCAAAATATTCCGTGTACAAATTGCTAAGAACAGGTGAGAGAAGATTTCCCATTGCCATGTCAAACTTGCAAGTGTAAAACTCGTCATTAAACACAAACTTTATATCAGTAATATAGAGTTTAATAAGCTCAGAGATTGTAGGTACTGACAACAGTAAATCGTAATTAACAAGTTCTTCAGATAGGAATGTTAATAAATCATCAACTTGAACTTTTGTAAACAAAGAAGTGATATTAAAACTAACCATATTGCAATCAAATCAGTCATGGTACTTAATTTGTCAACTAAATCAATATTATTTTTAACCTATGGCGCTAGTAATGGGTCTGTCTGGATTACCTAGTTTGTTTTTATTTATCCATACAAACCTTCTTGATATACCTTCTATACTGAAGAATTTTAAAAATCAAAGTTGTATTTTAAAATCTTGAGAGAGTAAAAAGCTTCTGATCAGAAATTCCCGCTAAAATGCTGAAGGTTGAATTTAAAAAATTCCCAGTAAAAATGTAATAGTTTATTACAGTCAGACTGGGAAAAGTCTTGAACTAAGCTCACAGTATTTTAAATATAACATTAGAACTGGACAAGTCAAATGCTTTGCTTATTCATGTGAGAGATTTTGACCATTCACTTGATTTTCAGAAGACTGAGACATCGTATCAAGGAAGTCTGTAGTTGAATCACTGGGTAATGAATCAAGCTTCATAAAAAATAGTTTTAATTTTAATATTAATGTTAGTTTAGGATTATAAAAATTAGATTAATTTATAAATAATAAAATTTGAGAAGAATTTAAGCTATATTTGACGAGTCCTTGACCATCCCACCTGCATCATGATGAGAGGGATGTAATGTTGGACGTGACCGTGAGATATTTCAGCTTTATATAGCCTTCTGCTGTTCTGTTATTTTTACAGGTCCTTGATAATATGAGAAATCACGAAAGCGCTTAGAATTTCACTATTTTTTCACAGTGGCTGTGTATTTATATATTTATTATTTTTTTATTAACACATCGGCCGTCTCCCACCAAGGAAGGGTGACCTGAAAAAGAAAATCTTTCATCATTCACTCCATCATTGTCTTGCCAAAGGCGCATTTACAATAGTTATAAAACTGTAACATTAACACCCTTAGTTCAGAGTGCAGACACTGCCCTTTCCATCTCCAGGACTCGAGTCCAGAGATGGGAATATATACAGAAACATTTTCCAGTGAGCTCAGTACCTGGTTCTTGGATGATGGTACTCTGGCTGGTACTACAGAGTCTTTCTCCTAGACGACATCAGGAAAATAAGACACTGGAGAGAGACTGGGCTTGTTTTTAAACCCCACCAAATGCGAAATAATTTCTACTAATCAACAGATATTTGAGGATATTAGTGCTGTTTTAAGAGTAACACGAGCCATCGATCCAGACAATAGCGCTTTCCTTGGCGTTCCTCTTGGTTCCAATGCTATTGATCTGATTCTGGAAAAAAAAAAATCTCAGACCTCGGGGACATTGATACACATGATGACTTCTACCTACTTTCAGGTGCATGTCCCTTCCAGAACTTACCCACTTCTTGAGATGCACCCAGCCTTCAGCATACGGAAACTCAAGGAATATGACTTCCTCCTCAAGACCATGCTAGAGAGTGTATTGAATTTTTTCCTTGAAGATGGACAGTGGTTGCAGGCTTCACTTCCAGTCCCCTCAAGGGAGATTCCTTGACGCTGGTGAGGAGCTGTTAATCTCGGGAATTGGATCTGTGCTCCAGTTCCTTGAATTGAACCTGAATACCTTGCATCTCCCCATCACATGCGCTGTATAATCCTATACAGCGCATGTGGTGGGGAGTCATGCTTGGGGGCTGGGAGTATGCAGATTCTCCCAGATAGCTCTACCAGTTTTCTTATCCTTCTCCATAGCATCAGACTAGTTAATAAAACCTTGGTGGTTCAGCAGGAATACTGGACCACTAGTCGCAATGGTGGTTATAATTGTAAACTTAATTTTTAAAGAGGTAGACGAATAAGCCAGTGGTAGGCCTCGGTCAGATGGTCGACAGCATGAGCTGCGGGTCATCTTGTGACTAAGACCCGCGTCAGGAAACACTAGTCCTATTTTCCCCTGACACGCCTTACCTTACCTAACCTGTAAAGAAGTGAACCTGACGACCCTAGAAGCTAACAGTGCGAAGGAGGGAGGAGGGGAAAGGGGGAGGGAGAAGGGGAAGGGGAGGAGGAGGAGAAAAGGATGGTAAGGGGGAGGAATATGATGAAGACTCATATGCTCAGAAGAATCGTCAGGGTGAACAAAACAAACTATTCATTAGGAGAGGAGTGGGAACAAGCCGGCACAGATGGAAGGCGAATACACTAATAAGCCAAAGAAAAGAAATATATTTTTAACTCCTGTTTACTAAGGTAGACGAGGAGGTCGTAGTCTTCCTCCCGCCACAGCTTCAAGAGTAGGTATGGCAGAGCCCATGAGGCTTCACTCCAGGAGATGTAGCCCAATGCTAAAGCCAAGGGGCAGAGTCAGGAGCAGTGTCTCGAACCCCCGCTAAGTCGGTGCATACACTCCAGACCACACACACACACACACACACACACACACACACACACACACACACACACACACACACACACACACACACACACACTAGATGCCAGAAAACATTATTCAGCCTCCGGGTAGTCAAAAAGTGAAATGATTCGGATAAAAAGTGTGGTTACGACCAGCTATTAAGTTTGGGCTGGAAGCTGTGACTCGACCCCCCCAAAACCACCACTCGGTGAGCACAGATACACGCCTTGGCTTCTTGCCGAGTTGCGTAAACCATAGCGGTGGATGCAGTGAGTGTGCTTGTTGCTGTCTGACTACTTCACGCACCAAACTGAACGTCCTTCCCAGCCACACACAACCACAACACACAAAAAACACCAATACACGCGTACCTTCCGTGTACACACAAACCCGGTGTGTGTGTGTGTGTGTGTGTGTGTGTGTGTGTGTGTGTGTGTGTGTGTGTGTGTGTGTGTGTGTGTGTGTGTGTGTGTGTATACGAGGGTAAAGGAGGATAGAGAGGGAGAAGGTAAAGTCTAGCAAGAAGGGTGGAAAACGCAGGTGACCTTTCCTGAGTGGGAGAAGTGAGACCATCTTGCGGTAGGTCAGGTCCTGCTGGCTGCTTCACTTGCCCAAGACATCAGAAAACATTAACGAGCATTCAATTACAATCATTTTTGTTCTCCAGGTGAATGGCTGTCATGAACCAGAAGACCTGAACACAGCAAACACAAGTTCCCGACGAAGATTTTATCAGGTAACCTTTCTTTATGTATTCAATATAGAGTTTTTTGTAGACGGAGCAAAAAACTGTCCCAAATAATCCTTGGTCTTTAGCCTAACTCTTTGTTCTCATATTTGTTGAAATGTTCCATTTCTTCCGTGAGGAAAACGCCATACTAATGACCCCGGAGGTTCAATAACCCCAGGGGAAAAAAAGAAAAGCAAGCAATAAAGTAAATAACAGACGCAGTGGATACCTTAATTGATCAGAACGTTTCGTTCACGCTTGCACGAAACGTTGTCAATTATATAGATATCTACATACTTCCAGGTCTGTAGTTATCTAATTTCCACTGGGAGTTTTAAGTAAGATCTTCCCTCTATTTGCGACCCACAATAGTCGACTAAGTTACAGGTACTTATTTACTGCTAGGAAACAGGACATCAGATCTTAGGAGATTTGCTCATACGTATCGCACCGCCCGGGCTTCTAACCCAGGAACTGTCTATTGTGAGACGAAGGTGCTACCACTCAGTTACGAGGTAGCTGTAGCAGGTGTTGTCTGTGTAACTATTTATTTCTACTTCTACGATTTTTTGTGAGCGTTTGTAAGTGCAGGGATGTTCATGTCTTGTATGTGAAGGGCCGCTCATGTCTTTTATGTTTGTGCGTGCACTGCCGCTCATGTCTTCTGTGTTCGTGCGTGCACCGCCGATCCTGTCTCGTGTATTCATGTTTTTGTATGAAGCAGGTTTCAGCAAGGGCGAATTGATCACTCGGTTCAAGGACAAATGTGATATTTACCAGCAATCTTAATCTGGACTCTGGAGTTTCTTACACAAACTTTGTGTTAGTAACTGATAAAGCTTACATCACAAATGAAGCTTTTAGTCAGTAAAGATTCCTGGAGTTCCTAGTCTTACTTCTGAACTATATTTTTCTGACAGATACGAACAATGAGGGCTGTACTCACCCCCGTGTGCCTGAGGGCTGTACTCACCCCCGTGTGCCTGAGGGCTGTACTCACCCCCGTGTGCCTGAGGGCTGTACTCACCCCCGTGTGCCTGAGGGTTGTACTCACCCCCGTGTGCCTGAGGGTTGTACTCACCCCCGTGTGCCTGAGGGCTGTACTCACCCCCGTGTGCCTGAGGGTTGTACTCACCCCCTTGTGCCTGAGGGTTGTACTCACCCCCGTGTGCCTGAGGGTTGTACTCACCCCCGTGTGCCTGAGGGTTGTACTCACCCCCGTGTGCCTGAGGGTTGTACTCACCCCCGTGTGCCTGAGGGCTGTACTCACCCCCGTGTGCCTGAGGGTTGTACTCACCCCCGTGTGCCTGAGGGTTGTACTCACCCCCGTGTGCCTGAGGGTTGTACTCACCCCCGTGTGCCTGAGGGTTGTACTCACCCCCGTGTGGCTGAGGGTTGTACTCACCCCCGTGTGCCTGAGGGCTGTACTCACCCCCGTGTGCCTGAGGGGTGTACTCACCCCCGTGTGCCTGAGCGTTGTACTCACCCCCGTGTGCCTGAGGGCTGTACTCACCCCCGTGTGCCTGAGGGCTGTACTCACCCCCGTGTGCCTGAGGGCTGTACTCACCCCCGTGTGCCTGAGGGCTGTACTCACCCCCGTGTGCCTGAGGGCTGTACTCACCCCCGTGTGCCTGAGGGTTGTACTCACCCCCGTGTGCCTGCGGGTTGTACTCACCCCCGTGTGCCTGAGGGCTGTACTCACCCCCGTGTGCCTGAGGATTCACCTGCCTGTGTTTGTGTACTGGTTGTGAATTTTAAGGAAAACTTACCATCATGAAATAAACGTAATTTATTTATTGGTTGTGTTTTGTACATATTTACAAGAATGAGAAATACTTATGTAATATAATACTGTATCTCAACTATTTAGTTACAGCAATAGAAAGGTTAGAACAGTACGTGAGCAGTGTGACAGTCTATATGTATCAACGACTTTAATGCAATGACGGGATTAAAGTCATGAAAGTGAATATGAGCTAAGATATGTACCGTCGTCTGCTGCAAGTCCCTCCCTAGTCTTCCTGTTATAACTATTACCATAATTTTTAATAAGCCAGTGGAAGGCCTCGGTCAGATGACCAAAAGCTCCAAGGGTGGGTTATCATCTAAAACCCGCGTCAGGAAACACTTGTCCCGTTTCCTGACGAACCTTACCTAACCTTGCTTGTGTCATACTCTCCAAGACTACTGTGCTCTTCACCAACTCCAAGACTGAGGGACTAATTACCTCATCTTTTATATATAGCCACTGGTTGGCGAAACGTCTACAAATAAAGATACCCAGGTGTTGCACATGTCTAATTCTTCATCTTGTCGGTATTTTATACCATTCATATGCAAGATATATACCGACTGTGTATACACAACATCTCTCACTGAGTATATATGAAGAGATAGTCTTAAGGATGCTTGCTGAGTAACAATTGTTTGGGGC
This sequence comes from Cherax quadricarinatus, assembly GCF_038502225.1. Classification (NCBI taxonomy): domain Eukaryota; kingdom Metazoa; phylum Arthropoda; class Malacostraca; order Decapoda; family Parastacidae; genus Cherax; species Cherax quadricarinatus. The sequence continues at coordinate 2,356,281 of NC_091356.1, read as the reverse complement.
TAATTTATGTTAATGAATGTAAAGCTTATCTTGATATCTCAGGACGACGAAAACTTATTATATGTAGCTTAGCAAAGTTAGCTAAGTTTCCCAAGTTGGTTTTAGATTAAAATTAAAAAAAAAATAATGATTTTTTCCTATGGAGTGTGAGGGATCAAACAGAGGGTAGGAAATTACCAGCCCCTCGACCTCCCCCTCCCTGTCTTAATTTCCTGCCACCTGGTTCGACCCCCCAACACTCTACGAGAAAGTTACAACTGTTTATTACAGTTTTTTTGGTTACATCTGTTAATTTTTATGTTAATTTTTATACACGTTAATTTGCATGCAGGATAAATTGATTATATGTTAATTAACAAATAAATATACCTTACTGCAAAAGATGACATATGTGAACATATTTTGTATATACTCGCCTAGTTTGGGGTTGAGTGGGATTGAGATCCAGCTCCTGGTTCTCCCGTACCCACTTCTGTCGTCTTATATTCATTCTCTATTAGTATTCTCAAAGGCTTTGTCCTGCCTAGTCTTAAAGTTGTTGTGGAATATGCTTGCTCCTTGTTATCTCCTTGTTTACCTCTTCTAGCCTTCCCCTCCCTCTTCCTTCCCTCTCTCTCTCTCTCTCTCTCTCTCTCTCTCTCTCTCTCTCTCTCTCTCTCTCTCTCTCTCTCTCTCTCTCTCTCTCTCTCTCTCTCTCTCTCTCTCTCTCTCTCTCTCTGTGTGTGTGTGTGCGTGTGTACTCACCTAATAGTGGTAGCAGACGTCGAGCCATAGCTCCTGGCTCCGCCTCTTCACTGGTCGCTACTATGTCCACTATCTCCCTGCTCCATGAGCTTTATCAATGGATCCTGTGTGTGTGTACTCACCTATTTTGTGGCTGGAGAGGACTGAAGAAGTCACTCGTGGCGAAACGTCTCCTTTAATAAATGTCCTGAACTATACATAAGTGTCTTTTTCCACATCTAGTCGGTATCATCATACCATTTCTCATATAATTTCAAATACTTATTTTGCCCTGCTTTTTAAGCAGTGCAAAATTCCTGCCTCTCGCTCTCATTACTAATGATACAAACTTATCTGTCTTATATATTTTATAACATATTTGAAGGAAGATCAGTGTTTTCACATCTTTAACTCTCCTTCTTTCTGCCAGCGAGGACATTTCTAGTGCAAGCCTTCTGGTCACATGTAAGCCTAGTCATATCTGTAAGTCTTCTGGTCACATCTGTAAGTCTTCTGGTCGCACACGTAAGCCTTCTGGTCACATCTGTAAGCCTTCTGGCCACTGGTTGCGAGAGGTCACGTTATCTGTTCTGCAGCTGTTACTTGGGGAATGACTGTAGAGTGTTTACGTACCTTTTGTGTTTTTGAGTCATCACTTAAGGTGTTAAGAGAGGAGTTCCTACTGAAGGGGAATAAAAAGTTGAAAATTCTCTTGAATAAAGGTAACAGTGAGAGTGAGGAAGTTCGTGCCAGCGAAAGGAAACAAGTTACCAGGAACGAGGAAGTTGGTAGCAGAAATAAATGGAGGTGGTTTCTGGTAAAGGAGGAAATATCAAATTGAGAGAGGCGACAGGAGCAGACCTAAAGGTAGGAGAACGCTTTTCTGTACTCCATGACGAATGTTTTTCAGCGGCCAATGAGGATAAAGGTACTCTTAACCCTTCTGATAATAAAGGTAAGGATGTCATAGTCGACGACTCACTAATTACATACACTGACCGTGCCTTGTGTAGCAGGGATAGGAAAGTGAGACAGAGGGACTGTTTCCCTGGAGCTGGAGTTGGTTACATTGTTAACAAAGTGAGCAGTATCATATCAGGTTATGGGAATAAGCCCATTATCTGCCTCAGTGCTAGGAAATAATATTGGGTAGGGTAGGAGACGCAAGTTGATAGCTAAGTATAGGACAGCAGTAGATTTAATTAGTTATGTGGGAGAGATCCCGAGCTTCTGCTGTAGTCTGCAATGAACTGATGTCTATGGCAATTGGTATATGCTACTGGCTAGCCAAGTTGTACTGCGAATATCTTGCAAACCCATTCATTGACAAGTGGAATAATTCCATAGCAAACGTGATAAAGGGGATGTGCAACATATCTCTGGGAAGGGGTGGTAGCGTTAGCCAACTCTATCGAGGGGGGGGAGGGGGGGCCTTTACTGAGTTATGTAAAACTTGAAAGTGACAGATGGAAGAGAACTGAGCGGCGTGAGTGGGGAACAAATAGGTTCCATCACTAGGGATGAAGGAAGCAAAAGTCGCTAAGATTCTTCAGGAAAATGTAAAAAAAAAAAAATGATAGTTCATCACCTAGTCATGCAAAATGGTCAAGAAAGAAAGAGTGGAAGGCAGCGTGTGACTAATTTCCTAATGGTCTAATATATTAATAGCGTGTGTGTTAGAAATAATTTAAACAAGCAAAGATTAATTGCATATTATTTGTAATAACGGAGACCTGGTTCAACTTTAAAAGATAGAGGCCATGCTTGCTGAATGCCACATACAAGGCGATAAATTATTCCACACTGATAGAGTTAACAGGAAGGGATGAGCGGCGATATATGTCAGAGATAATTTTAACTGTTGGAAGTGAGGAACACTGAATTTATCTAGCTGCAGTTTCTCGATGGATGTGAAACTCATCTTGGGTGTAATCTACCGACCACAAACCTTGATAGGAAACATGCTGGACTTCTATGTGACGAGATTACTAAGGCATTTAAATATTTTAATTGGAGACTTTAGTTTTAGCAAAACTGATCAGAACAATTTGACAAAAAAAGTTTAGTCTAGTGACTTTCTAGGTAAAGTTCAGGATTATTTTCCTAAACTAATTAGTGACTGAGAGCCACAGTTCTGGCTTCTATTTAGAAAGGACAGAGATGTGCTGGAAAACACACAGAAGGAAGAAATTGATCC
>NC_091356.1:2315861-2345861 GCF_038502225.1 Cherax quadricarinatus | reverse complement strand
TGAAGTGTACAAGATAGAGTTGAAGAACAACCTGAGGACTTCTATTATTTATACTTCTAGGTATGAAGCCAAGAATTCTGTTAGCTTTATTGCGAACACTAATGCACTGTTGTCTTGGTTTTAGATTACTGCTAACCAGAACTCCTAAATCCTTTTCGCAATCAGTAGTATTAAGATCTACATTATTTAGTTTATGTGGCATGGTTATTTAACTGTCCAACATTTAGAACTTTGCATTTGTCAATATTAAACTGCATCTGCCACTTCTCCGACCATTGCATCAGTATATTCAAATCATCCTGGAGTGCTCTAGTGTCCTCATTAGAATGAATTGAACGGCCTATTTTGGTGTCATCAGCAAATTTGCTTATGTCGCTATTTATTCCCTCTTCCATATCGTTTATGTAAATTGTGAACAACAACGGGCCCAACACTGACCCCTGAGGAACACCGCTTGTGACGTGCCCCCATTCTGATTTCTCCCCATTTATGCAAACTCTCTGTCTATTTGTCAGCCATGCCTCTACCCAGGAAAAAAATTCTCCTCCTATTCCGTGTGCCTTAAGTTTCCTCAATAGCCTCTGGTGTGGAACTCTATCGAAAGCCTTACTGAAGTCCATATACACAATATCATATTCATTACCATGATCTACCTCCTCAAACACCTTAGTGAAAAAAGTTAGTAAATTCGTAAGACAGGAACGCCCCTTTGTAAAACCGTGTTGAGATTCATTAATCAATCTGTGCCTGTCAAGATGGCTACGAATTGTTTCGGCAATTATTGATTCCATAAATTTTCCCACTATGGAGGTAAGGCTTATTGGTCTATAGTTCGAAGCCAAGGACCTGTCACCTGCCTTGTAAATAGGTATTACATTTGCCATTTTCCACTTATCAGGCACTATGCCAGTTTGTAGTGACATGTTAAAATGATTAGCCAAAGGTATGCTAAGTTCCTCTTTACATTCCTTTAACACCCTTGAAAACAGTTCATCAGGGCCTGGGGATTTGTTAGGTTTTAGTTTCTCTATTTGTCTGAGGACCATGTCACTAGTTACTGCAATCGCACATAGTTTATTATCATCCTGTTCTACATAATCTATTATTTCAGGAATATCGCTAGTATTTTCCTGGGTGAAAACTGAGAGGAAGTAGGTATTTAGAATTTCACACATATCCTTATCACTGTCAGTGATCTGACCAGAGTTACTCTTAAGTGGGGCAATCTTGTCCCTAATCTTACTTCTGTATACCTGAAAGAACCCTTTTGGGTTAGTCTTTGAATCCTTTGCGACCTTAGCCTCATAATCCCTTTTCGCTTTTCTTATTCCTTTCTTTATTTCTCTCTTTAATTGAATATATTGATTTCTTAACTGCCCATCCCTCTTTTGATATGCCTATATATGCCTCTCTTTTGACCAATGAGATGTTTTAATCTATTGTTCATCCATTTGGGATCATTTTTGTTAGATCTAATTTCCCTACTTGGAACAAAAGTTGTCTGGGCAGCTAGAACTATGCTCTGAAAAACGTCATATTGGCAACCAAGATCACCTACCTGACCCATAGTCAGGACATCCCAATTTAGCCCACCCAGGTAATTTTTCAGTCCCATGAAGTCGGCCAAGCGAAAATCAGGGACAGAGATTTGATTGCAGTTATCTGGGTAATTCCATGATATATTAAATCTAAGTGATTTGTGATCACTTTCCCCGAGCTCATTTTTAACCTCAAGATTATCAAGTCAAGCAGATTGTCTCCTCTAGTTGGTTCTGTCACAACCTGTTCTTAAAAGCAATCCTGAACCGTATCAAGAAAGTCACTAGACTCAAGATTTCCTGTCATATTGTTATAATCAATTTGTTTAAAGTTAAAATCTCCCATTATCACAACATTTTCATATCTAGATGCCTTATGAATTTCGTCCCATAACAGCTTACTGCACTCCCTATCAAGGTTTGGGGGCCTATAAATCACACCCAAAATTAATTTGTCATGTCCCTCGAGAAACTGTAGCCAAACAGATTCTGTGTTCGATGTTTCTAATCTTATATCATGTCTAAGACAACAATTTAAATTTTCTCTGACATACATCGCCACACCACCACCCTTCCTGCTGACCCTGTCAGTGTGGAATAGTTTATAACCCTGTATGTTGCATTCAGAAGGCATTTCTCTATCTTTCAGGTTGAACCAGGTCTCTGTTATACCAGTAATATCTTTATTACCTACACTTGCAAGTAATCTTAGCTCATCTATCTTATTTCTTAGACTCCTACTATTTGTATAATAAACCTTAAGGGAGCTAGTCACTCGTTGCCCTCTACTATCCCTCTTTGTTTGTTGATCAATTGATTTGCCATTACTAGCAACTTTATTTTGAATATTGTCTTTTAAACATATCCCTGAGGTATCCCGGTAATAACTACTGTTTTTAACCCTAATGCTGCAGCCTGATTGTTTCCCACAAACACCCATACCTCTATAATCTATCAGTTTAAATTCCTAGACAAGTCATCAATTACCCTCTCAATTGAATTGGCTAATGCAACCACTCCATCCCCAGAGAGATGAACCCCATCCCTTGCATACATATCACGTTTGCCAAAGAATAGGTCCCAGTTATCAATGAATGGGATTGCAAATTCCTTGCAGTACCTGTCTAGCCAGTAATTTATACCAATTGCCCTAGACATCCATTCATTGCCCACTCTCTTTCTAGGCAAGATGCTACATATGACTGGGATCCCTCCCTTAGACCTAACTACTTCTATGGCTGACCTGTATTTAACCAGCAGCTCCTCTCTCCTGCCCTTCCCAATGTCATTACCCCCAGCACTAAGACAGATAATGGGCTTGTTCCCATTACCTGCCATAATATTATCCAACCTGCTGACTATGTCACCAACACCAGCTCCAGGAAGACACACTCTCTGTCTGACCTTTCTGTCTGTTACAAAATGCACGGTCCATATATCTTACCTGAGAATCGCCTACTATTAAAATATTCTTACCTTGATTAGCAGGGGAATCAGTGGTACCTTCAACCTCACTAACCACTGAAGTACACTCGTCTTGGAGAACAGAGAATCGATTTCCTACCTTCATATCTTCTCTATTAACTCTCATCTTCCTTCTTCCTGAACTGTGAACCACTTGCCACTTAAAGCGGCTGCCACTATCACTGCTGGTGACCATTTCCTCCTTACCAGCTAAATCCTTCTCACACTCACTCCCAAACTCATCTATGCGAAGCTTCAGCTTCCTATTTTCCTCCTGAAGAAGTAGAATCTCCTTCTTCAACACTTGAACCTGAGATTCTAAAACACTACAACAAGCCATGGTGCTTGGTAACAGCCCACACTAACTCCCAAGAGCTAAGGCAGGTATGACCGCAGGTGACCACTGACCTGATTAATTTCTTCGTGAGCAGTTCTTTGCTTTCATTTACGTGATATTAAATGAATACAACTTCCATAGAGGGGTGAAACGCTTTTGTTGTCTACAGGGATATAGTTGTGCAGGTTATAACACTATACATACATATATATATATATATATATATATATATATATATATATATATATATATATATATATATATATATGTGTGTGTGTGTGTGTGTGTGTGTGTGTGTGTGTGTGTTTGTTTATTTACATCTAGACATTCAGTAAGATTTGTAATTCAATTCAATTCAAGTTTATTCTCTATAATGGTTATAATGTGGGGTTTACAGGTTTTGGGTATTTTGTGGTTTACATGTTATAAAATACTAATTACAGAGGGGGCCACTAGGACACCTAGCATGGCTAGGCATTTCGGGCAAACTTAGATTAATTCTTAACATTAAGTCCTTACAGATTATGGTATTTTAAGGCTAAGTGACTACATCATAATTTTGAGTTTAGCAATGTGAATGCTTTTTTTTTGTTTTGGCACAATACAAGGTGTCTATATTTGAGTAACATAGGCAAACTTATGACTAGTTAGGATTTATTATTTTAAGATTAAGACTAGTATTTCTGGGTTTATAGTCAGTGGGTGAGTGTAATTTTGAACCACCAGGTGGTTATCATGTAGTTAGTTGTCGGGGTGTATCAGGGAGAAAAGATGTTTTCTAACTGTAGTTTTGAAGGTGATGAATGTGTCTGCAGTTCTAGAGTTTTCAGGTAGGGTGTTCCAGATTTTAGGTCCTTTGAAATACATTGAATTTTTGTAAAGGTTTAGTCGAACACGGGGAATGTCATAGAGATATTTGTGTCTGGTGTTATGCCTGTGGATCCTGTCACAACTATCAAGAAAGCGTTTTAGGTCAATATTGGAATTTAAGGTCCTGTAGATATAGATTGCACAGTAGTAAGTGTGGATGCTCTGAACAGGGAGTAAGTTTAGATCTATGAAGAGTGGGGGATGGGGGTGTTGCCAGGGATGGGATTTAGTGATTATTCTTACCGCGGCTTTTTGTTGGGTTATTATTGGCTTTATGTGTGTTGCTGCAGTTGAACCTCAAGCACAGATGGCATAGGTGAGGTATGGATATATAAAAGTGAATGGTATAGTGTGAGAAGGGCAGTTTGCGGTTCGTAGTATTGTATTTTAGAGAGGATCCCCACCGTTTTGAATACTTTTTTTATGTGTTGGATATGGGTGCTGAAATTTAGGTTGTTGTCGAGGTATAGGCCAAGGAATTTGCCCTCATTATGTCTGGCAATTAGTGTTGTCGATCTGCTCTGCTACCAAACATAATATAGTAGGTTTTGCCAGTGTTAAGTGTAAGTTTATTGGCTCTCATCCAAGTCGATATTTTGAGCAGCTCTTCGTTAACAATGGTGCTGAGGGTGGCAAGATTAGGGTGGGAGATGACATAAGTCGTGTCGTCAGCAAAGAGAATGGGTTTCAGGTGTTGGGATATGTTTGGAAGATCATTGATGTAAATGAGGAAGAGCAGGGGTCCAAGGACACTTCCCTGCGGAACTCCAGTATCAAGTGGCCGTATTGATGAGGCTGTCTTTAATGGTGACATACTGATACCTCTTAGAAAGGTAGGATTTAAAATATGCAAGCGCATGGCTTCTTATACCATAGTGGTCAAGTTTGTGGAGTAGGATGCCGTGGTCTACTGTGTCAAACGCCTTTCTTAGGTCAATAAAAATTCCTAGCGGATATTCCTTATTTTCCAATGCTTTGTAAAGCAGGTCTAGCATTTTTATAATTGCATCATTAGTGCTTTTATTTTTCCTAAATCCAAATTGGCAGGGGTTGAGTATGTTTTGTGACGTTATAAATGAATATAGTCTCCTGTGCACGAGTTTCTCTAAGATTTTGGATAGCAATGGTAAGTTTGATATTGGCCTATAGTTGTTTGTAGGGTCACCACCTTTACGTATTAGTGTAACCCTTGTTGTCTTGAGTAGTGTCGGGAAAGTGCTAGTTTCTAGTGACTTGTTAAAAAGTAATGTAATAGCATGCGAAAGGACATGGGCCGCTCGCTTGTACAATAATGGTGGGACGTGTCTGGCTCATTTTCTAATACTCTAATACCAAGTAGTGTTAATAATTATTTCACTTATACTAGTGAACAGTGAGTGCCAACAGTGAACAGTATCATCTGTGAACAATGAGTGCCAACCGTGAACAATGAATGCCAGCACTGAGCAGTGAGTACCAACACGAAACAGTGAGTGCCAACAGTAAAGAGTGAGTGCCAGCAGCGAACGCAGCGTAGGGGGTACGTACCCAAATATTTATGTTGGCCCCAATTTGCAGGAAGGAACCATAAGTGAGTGCCACAATGCTGGTTGGCACTACCAGCTGCACCGGTAGTTTGGTGGAGAGTGCCATAGCTGGGAGCAACGACAATGGCAGTGCCAGTACCTGCATTCTAAAGGATGGGTGACAATGTTATGGTTCAGGAGTTGGGAAGTACAGTACCAGCACTCTGGAGGATTCATGAAGTTTTGGTCAAGTGAATTTTGATGCTGGCTCACTTCTGCGAAGACAGCTGTTGAATAAGCAAAGGTGAAATTTTTTCTACCCTTCCTTGGAGGGAGATATCCAGTGTAGTATAAAAGTTATTATAAATTATTATTTATTTAATTTATTAACACATCGGCAGCTTCCCACCAAGGCAGGGTGGCCCGAAAAAGAAAAACTTTCATCATTATTCACTCCATCACTGTCTTGCCAGAGGCGTCCTTACACTACAGTTATAAAACTGCAACATTAACACTCCTCCAGAGTACAGACACTGTACTTTCCATCTTCAGGACTATACAGAGTACAGACACTGTATTTTCCATCTCCAGGACTATACAGAGTACAGACACTGTACTTCCCATCTTCAGGACTATACAGAGTACAGACACTGTACTTCCCATCTCAAGGACTATACAGAGTACAGACACTGTACTTCCCATCTCCAGGACTATACAGAGTACAGACACTGTGCTTCCCATCTCCAGGACTATACAGAGTACAGACTGTACTTCCCATCTCCAGGACTATACAGAGTACAGACACTGTACTTCCCATCTCCAGGACTATACAGAGTACAGACACTGTACTTCCCATCTCCAGGATTATACAGAGTACAGACACTGTACTTCCCATCTCCAGGACTATACAGAGTACAGACACTGTACTTCCCATCTCCAGGACTATACAGAGTACAGACACTGTACTTCCCATCTTCAGGACTATACAGAGTACAGACACTGTACTTCCCATCTCCAGGACTATACAGAGTACAGACACTGTACTTCCCATCTCCAGGACTATACAGAGTACAGACACTGTACTTCCCATCAACAGGACTATACAGAGTACAGACACTGTACTTCCCATCTCCAGGACTATACAGAGTACAGACACTGTACTTCACATCTCCAGGACTATACAGAGTACAGACACTGTACTTCCCATCTTCAGGACTATACAGAGTACAGACACTGTACTTCCCATCTTCAGGACTATACAGAGTACAGACACTATACTTCCCATCTTCAGGACTATACAGAGTACAGACACTGTACTTCCCATCTTCAGGACTATACAGAGTACAGACACTGTACTTCCCATCTCCAGGACTATACAGAGTACAGACACTGTACTTCCCATCTCCAGGACTATACAGAGTACAGACACTACTTCCCATCTCCAGGACTATACAGAGTACAGACACTGTACTTCCCATCTCCAGGACTATACAGAGTACAGACACTGTACTTCCCATCTCCAGGAATATACAGAGTACAGACACTGTACTTCCCATCTTCAGGACTATATAGAGTACAGACACTGTACTTCCCATCTCCAGGACTATACAGAGTACAGACACTGTACTTCCCATCTCCAGGACTATACAGAGTACAGACACTGTACTTCCCATCTTCAGGACTATACAGAGTACAGACACTACTTCCCATCTTCAGGACTATACAGAGTACAGACACTGTACTTCCCATCTTCAGGACTATACAGAGTACAGACACTTTACTTCCCATCTCCAGGACTATACAGAGTACAGACACTACTTCCCATCTCCAGGAATATATAGAGTACAGACACTGTACTTCCCATCTCCAGGACTATACAGAGTACAGACACTGTACTTCCCATCTCCAGGACTATACAGAGTACAGACACTGTACTTCCCATCTCCAGGACTATACAGAGTACAGACACTGTACTTCCCATCTCCAGGACTATACAGAGTGCAGACACTGTACTTACCATCTCCAGGACTATACAGAGTACAGACACTGTACTTCCCATCTCCAGGACTATACAGAGTACAGACACTGTACTTCCCATCTCCAGGACTATACAGAGTACAGACAGTGTACTTCCCATCTTCAGGACTATACAGAGTACAGACACTGTCCTTCGCATCTCCAGGACTACACAGAGTACAGACACTGTACTTCCCATCTCCAGGACTATACAGAGTACAGACACTGTACTTCCCATCTCCAGGACTATACAGAGTACAGACACTGTACTTCCCATCTACAGGACTATACAGAGTGCAGACACTGTACTTCCCATCTCCAGGACTATACAGAGTACAGACACTGTACTTCCCATCTCCAGGACTATACAGAGTACAGACACTGTACTTCCAATCTCCAGGACTATACAGAGTACAGACACTGTACTTCTCATCTTCAGGACTATACAAAGTACAGACACTGTACTTCCCATCTTCAGGACTATACAGAGTACAGACACTGTACTTCCCATCTCCAGGACTATACAGAGTACAGACACTGTACTTCCCATCTCCAGGACTATACAGAGTACAGACACTGTACTTCCCATCTTCAGGACTATACAGAGTACAGACACTGTACTTCCCATCTTCAGGACTATACAGAGTACAGACACTGTACTTCCCATCTTCAGGACTATACAGAGTACAGACACTGTACTTCCCATCTCCAGGACTATACAGACTACAGACACTGTACTTCCCATCTCCAGGACTATACAGAGTACAGACACTACTTCCCATCTCCAGGACTATACAGAGTACAGACACTGTACTTCCCATCTCCAGGACTATACAGAGTACAGACACTGTACTTCCCATCTTCAGGACTATACAGAGTACAGACACTGTACTTCCCATCTTCAGGACTATATAGAGTACAGACACTGTACATTCCCATCTTCCAATTCCCTATAAGAGTCAAGAGGACTATACAGAGTACAGACACTGTACTTCCCATCTCCAGGACTATACAGAGTACAGACACTGTACTTCCCATCTCCAGGACTACACAGAGTACAGACACTGTACTTCCCATCTCCAGGACTATACAGAGTACAGACACTGTACTTCCCATCTCCAGGACTATACAGAGTACAGACACTGTACTTCCCATCTCCAGGACTATACAGAGTACAGACACTGTACTTCCCATCTCCAGGACTATACAGAGTACAGACACTACTTCCCATCTCCAGGACTATACAGAGTACAGACACTGTACTTCCCATCTCCAGGACTATACAGAGTACAGACACTGTACTTCCCATCTCCAGGAATATACAGAGTACAGACACTGTACTTCCCATCTCCAGGACTATACAGAGTACACACACTGTACTTCCCATCTCCAGGACTATACAGAGTACAGACACTGTACTTCCCATCTCCAGGACTATACAGAGTACAGACACTGTACTTCCCATCTCCAGGACTATACAGAGTACAGACACTGTACTTCCCATCTCCAGGACTATACAGAGTACAGACACTGTACTTCCCATCTCCAGGACTATACAGAGTACAGACACTGTACTTCCCATCTCCAGGACTATACAGAGTACACACACTGTACTTCCCATCTCCAGGACTATACAGAGTACAGACACTGTACTTCCCATCTCCAGGACTATACAGAGTACAGACACTGTACTTCCCATCTCCAGGACTATACAGAGTACAGACACTGTACTTCCCATCTCCAGGACTATACAGAGTACAGACACTGTACTTCCCATCTCCAGGACTATACAGAGTACAGACACTGTACTTCCCATCTCCAGGACTATACAGAGTACAGACACTGTACTTCCCATCTCCGGACAGTATAATCACTCAGCAGAGTAGGCGGGGCTGCATCATAATCACTCACTGTAATATATGCAACATACATGATCTGCACAAAGGCAAAATTTTCATAGGAATTCTGGTGCAGTGAAAGACTCGCATGTGATATCACCATCGGCAAAGATAACGATTTCCATGGAGGGACACATTAATGTAAGCGAGGGAAAAGTTGATGGCTATCAAACAGATAAAGGCAAGAAAAAGAAAGGAAACAAGAAAGCGCTAAAGCGCCGACGTAGCCAGGATAAAATGATCCATATTCACTGTGACACTGAATGTCCTTGGTGGACACAGGGTGCGACAAGCCTTTCCTCAAGGGATGATTGTGTTAGGCTGAATTTCCCCCGACAACACCTCGCTTTCTGCAAAGTGTGGTTGGTTACTGGAGGCAGAAAACGAAGCTTGCTAAGGCTTCACACAACTCTGTGTTAGTAGAACTTAATGATGATGTGACAGACTTGCTTAATACAACTTATAGATGCATCATGTTACTCCCTCCACCACCAGCAACTAAGCACATTAATAAATTAGTCAGCATCATCTTAGGATACCCTCTTTTCGTGGATTCTTCCTATTTAACATGTAACTAGATTCAAAGTTATTATATTTCCTTTTGGACCATATAAGACATGTGTAAAGAGATTTAATCGGATTTGATCCCCAAATAGGTTATATTTTATCTAGACATAGTCAATATACACAGTGTGAGCTGCTCTCAGCTGTTATATATAACTGTTTACCTAGAGTCATTCAGATTATCTTTAGAGCTCAGAACTTACAGGAAGCTTGGGAGTCTAGGTTTCTAAGTAATATCTTCAGGAAGTATCTAGTTGACTTTTAACAGAATATTGATTCCTAATGGAGTTCAAAAGGGTAATGGTGGTAATTTGTGGTAAGTAGACTTGCGTCCAGTAGCACACCGTAGCTAGCTGGGAAACTTGGTGCTGAGCCTCGTAGCAGTATGCACTGCTGCGTGTATACTGAGATGGTTTAGTTGGCAGTATAGTTTCTCACCATTCTGACGAAGAGTGAATCCTAACAAGGTCGGTCATCAAACTTGAACAATACTGCGCTGCTGACAGCACGGTAGAACAAGACTGTGATGCTGACAGCACACTGGAACAGGATTGCGCTGCTGACAGCACACTAGAACAGGACAGCGATGCTGATAGCACTCTGGAACAAGACCGCTGCTGACAGCACGTTTGAAGAAGATTGTGCTGCTGACACCACGGTGGAACACGACTGGCACAAAAAACTTAATGATGATTTAGATGCCACCATTGAGAACTTACTGATCAAAGGATGAGAAAAATACACAAATCTTTTACCATAAATGTCACCAGTCACTGTCAGGGGATCTGTAATGATTCACAACTACGACCTAACACACGTTAGGTAAAAGGACACAAGTGCAACTAATGAGACATTTTATTGTGACAACGTTTCGCTCTCCTTTTACCTAACATATTGTAGGTAATTCTACTAACATTAATACACCCTAACACATGTAGCTAGAATGATTAGTGAAGTATATTGTGAATGTAGAACTCCAGACTTACTCAGAACTTTCCAACCTGCGCTAACAAATGCAACGAATAGAAAATAAGAGTTTAGACAACAGGAATGGGACCAATTTATTAGTGGGTTAAATAGATCTAACCTTCTAAGTTAAGCCTGGAAAAGTATAAATAAATAAGTAGGAATATTAGCAATGATGCTCATCATTTACCCCTTGAAAATAACTGGCCAAAACATCCAGGTAGGAAAATCTTCTATACCATATTGGAATAAACCTGGAGAATGTCCTTAAAACAAGTTTAAAACTTGTTCATTTTTTGAGACGCAATTTTGATTAGTGATTGTTGCCTCGTTGAGTGGGAATTATATATTACATTACATAAATGTCCATCAACTGGCCCTCCAGAGGAAAATATAACGTATGGTATCCTCAGCCTCCACCATCTCCATGTATCAGTAGTGACGGAGGATCGAGCCTGCACCACGTCCATGTAACAACAGTAACGGAGGATCGAGCCTACTTCCTGCACCAATAGTATGAATTAGGCATTGCATTAAATAATGGCAAAACAAAAATGCAAAAGCGTGAAGACGAGGGATGGAAGCATAGTGGGGAGAAGGGGAGTGAGCGAGGGGAGTGAGCGAGGGGAGAGAGCGAGGGGAGAGAAGGGGAGTGAGCGAGGGGAGAGAAGGGGAGTGAGCGAGGGGAGAGAAGGGGAGTGAGCGAGGGGAGAGAAGGGGAGTGAGCGAGGGGAGAGAAGGGGAGTGAGCGAGGGGAGAGAAGGGGAGTGAGCGAGGGGAAGCATTCTTCAACGAAGGTCTGTGAGAGGGGGGGGCGGGTAGCTCTGTTACTAGGTTGGGCTAGTAAAATATCATAAGTTGCATAAGTATAACTATTGCCCTGCCTTTGTAGGCTTACAACTTGGGAACATAGGTGCCAGCAAGTCAGAAGTTTTGAATCTACGGGACAGTCATTCTTGGGGCCCAGTGGAAGCAAGTTGCATATCATCACGCAGAATAATGGTGCTATAAATCCAAGATAATCACGGGAATCTAAGTTCTAGCATAGATTCAGCGGCTCGCTCATTTCCATCAGACAGAATAACAATCCTTCACCTACCCTTCTTAAGTCCAAAGAGTCTTCACACTGGAAGTCTCAATGTGGAAACGAACTCAGCAAATCACACTTTACCTAAGGTTCCTTTTTTCCACGCGAGTGCTCCAGGTACGTCACTATTGCCTGTACACCAAATAACACACATTGTACAACATTTGGGTATCTGTTTTCTGAAATAAAGATACCGAAATGTTGCAAAAGTGTCTCATTTATCAACATATTAGTTTTCTAAACCATTTATTCAAATAACTTGTACGCTGTTAGGCACTGCGCAATTATCATAAATACCCAGGTGTTACTGGTCTTGCCCAAGGGTCACTAGTGGGTATACTGTGGTGTGTAGACAGCGTGAAGATAGACATCAAGAGATGCATCAATCAGTCTACACACTTGTAAGTACACTGAGGCGTAATTTTCCTACAGCTCTGTCGTGAAAGGTCGCTTCTACATTACCGTTATGACACGGGATATCTGGTGCTCAGCACGGAGTTGGACCTGATAATTAACTAGCTAGTGTAAGCCAGGTAACGACCCTCTCTCGACAATAAATATAAATCAGAGTATGCTTGCAAAATATCTCTTAGACATCAGACTCACAATGTAGAGACAGCACTCACTGTATATACACCGAACTCTCAGTGAATATATACGTAGCTTTGTGTATATACACAGAGCTCTCGGTGCATATACACCGAACTCTTGAGTATTCTTGAGTTTTGATGCACAGTTGATTTGCCTCTTAATTGACCGTGGTGCAATAGATAGTAGTGAAACCTAATATAACCTAAGCTAACTAAAATTAACCTAACCCATTAGAGGCCTAAGTGATTCTGCATTCTATCTTTTATTGGCCTAAAAAGAACAATAAGAACACACGCTTAATAACTAGTGCAGAGAAAACTATTAAGGTTATATTGGAGGATCGAGCCTATACCACTACTGCGTAACAGTAGTGACGGAGAATAGAGCCTACACCACCTCCATGTAACAGTAGTGACGGAGAATAGAGCCTACACCACCTCCATGTAACAGTAGTGACGGAGAATAGAGCCTACACCACCTCCATGTAACAGTAGTGACGGAGAATAGAGCCTACACCACATCCATGTAACAGTAGTGACGGAGAATAGAGCCTACACCACCTCCATGTAACAGTAGTGACGGAGAATAGAGCCTACACCATCTCCATGTAACAGTAGTGACGGAGAATAGAGCCTACACCACCTCCATGTAACAGTAGTGACGGAGAATAGATCCTACACCACCTCCATGTAACAGTAGTGACGGAGAATAGATCCTACACCACCTCCATGTAACAGTAGTGACGGAGAATAGATCCTACACCACCTCCATGTAACAGTAGTGACGGAGAATAGATCCTACACCACCTCCATGTAACAGTAGTGACGGAGAATAGAGCCTACACCACCTCCATGTAACAGTAGTGACGGAGAATAGAGCCTACACCACCTCCATGTAACAGTAGTGACGGAGAATCGAGCCTACACAACGTCTTGATTTGAGTAACTGGTCCTAGTCTAGCCTGTGACACACCTGTGATGTGTTTCGAGGATCTTCATGCTCTCATAGTCCGGGCTGAAGTCAGGCTTCCTGGTGATCGCCTGGTTAACCAGGCTGTTATTGCTCGCATCTTGCAAACCGACATAAGGAATCAATTCGACAGGTCGGTTAATAATATTCTTTATTTGCATTAATATATTTACCCCCCCCCCTTGGGGTAATAAAGCGCCCGAGGAATGGGAGGCAGTTGATCCATGGACGAAGAAGAAGGTAGCCCGAATTTCTTGGAAGGATCTTTACATCTATTTTCAGGTGTTAATGAAGCGGAGTTTAGAGTCACAGGTGTCAGGATGTCTCCAACACCTGCTTGTAAAACTTGGCATTCGCAGGAGGACCATTACACTTTTTAAGTTCAGAACTTGTCTAAGTTATCAGTCAGTTTATAAGGTGATGCTGAGGGTAATATAACGGTGGTCACCTCAGCCGAAGTTTTTAACTTGTGCGATAAAACCAAACCTTTGTGCACCAAATACATAAATTACTTATAAGCTATGTTATCCCTATATATATATATATATATATATATATATATATATATATATATATATATATATATATATATATATATATATATATATATATATATAATATGCAAAACAACCACTGTGAAAGAGTAGGGAAATTCCAAGCGCTTTCGTGACTACTCACATTGTCAAGGAACTATGAAAGTAATATATCAAAGGAAGGCAATTGCCTTCCTTTGATATATTACTATATATATATATATATATATATATATATATATATATATATATATATATATATATATATATATATATATATATATATATATTATATTATATTAAAGACACATACAATCATATGAATGTGGTGTTCTTGGTTAAGGTGAGAGGCTGGGTTTATACAACTTATGACGTTGAACAAATACCGACAGGTTGGTAGGTAAGACACATAGGCAACAGTTAGGCAACTTTATTCCGAAACGTTTCGCCTACACAGTAGGCTTCTTCAGTCGAATACAGAAAGTAGGCAGGAACAGTGGAGATGTGAAGACGATGTAAACAGTCCATCACCCTTGAAGTTGTAGAATTTGAGGTTGTCAGTCCCTCAGCCTGGAGAAGTTCAGTTCCATAGTCAGGAACTATCTGAAGATCAAGCGACATAAATTCTGTCGGAAGGAGAGGTGCATAGTAGTAGTAGTAGTGAGAATGTAGCCACTGAGAGGTCATGTCCCTCTCAGATCCAACAATTCTCACTTGAAAAAGTTGTCCAAGGTGTTTTCTGTACCAAGATGCGATTGTGTTGCAGTGTCTGACAAGTTGAACATCAAAATGGTATACAATACCGACAGGTTGGTAGGTAAGAACTGAACTTCTCCAGGCTGAGGGACTGACAACCTCAAATTCTACGACTTCAAGGGTGATGGACTGATTACATCGTCTTCACATCTCTACTGTTCCTGCCTACTTTCTGTATTCGACTGAAGAAGCCTGCTGTGTAGGCGAAATGTTTCGGAATAAAGTTGCCTAACTGTTGCCTATGTGTCTTACCTCCCAACTTATGACGTTATTTGAATATTTTGAAATTTGAGAAGGATTCAAAGATCCAGTGATTGTATTGGTTGCTTTCTTGAGTAGGTTAGTTGTTCCTTGGTGGAACAGTTTTGGTGTAAGTTGCTTTTTTTAGTCCAAATCGGACGGAAACGTCGTCATTCTTTGTACTGCAGGTTAACTGTTCCTTGGTGGGAAAGAGTAGTGAGTTATGACTTATTGGATTGAGTTAAATCCGGAAGTTGAAGCTTTATAATACGCAGTGTTGGCTTTATAATAGGTAGTGTTGACTTTATAATAGGTAGTGTTGACTTTGCTCACCACTTGTTAGAACAACCAATCATGCTATTCTAATTTTAGGAACTGCTCTTTGATGGCATGCATATCCTGAGTGCTTGCAGGAAGAGCCTTGACACATTACTCTTTCTGGTTTGAGATGACTGGTGACTCCAGAAATGGACATAATTAGCTGTCTGAGAGTTTTCCTATAAACCAAAACCTCAACTTGATGCAGTTGTGGGAATTAGACACACACGTCCAATCATTTATTGCAAATGTTTCGCCACTGATGACTTCATTCATCTTTATCATTAAGATTAAGTTACCAGTAGCGACTCGTCCCTTTCAATATACAGGGTGTTTCAAAATTATGGACACAGTTTTAAAGCAGTTTGCTTTGATATTAGGTTCGTGTATTTAAAAACCATTTCTGTAGATATTAATCCCCTCAAGGAAGGTTCCTTGATGTTGGTGAGGGGCTCTTGATTTAGGGAATTGGATCTGTTCTCCAGTTCCCCGAATTAAGCCTGAATGCCTTCCACATCCCCCCTCCCCAGGCGCTGTATAATCCTCCGGGTTTAGCGCTTCCCCCTTGATTATAATAATAATGTAGATATTAATCGTAGCTGATAACGGTGAACACGTCGAGGAATGATTGATCTCCTTCAGCCTTAAAACATATAGAAGAAACAAGTTGATTGAATTTCTGAGAGAATATGTCGAAAATTTCTAAATTATCGTCCGCATTGGTGAAGTTATCAACATTCTTTTCCAGTTCATGTCTGATGGTTTGATGCTAGAAGGGGAGCAGTTTAAAAATTTTCTCCGTATATTTTTAGAGTACAAGTGAGAGCGGACGTTCCATACTGTCTTTTTTTTTTTAAATTTGTAGAAATAGAAAATATTAATATTCACACATAATTTGGTAAGTGCTATGATTTTCTGAATTCCAAGTGAGTTTCGTTTTGATGTGGAGATTGAACGTGAAGAAGTTCAAAACGTCTTCACATGGAACTTTGGTTCTGTGGGTTAGAGCGTCATGTGATTTTCGCTCACCATGAGGGGGGCCAAAACGACATGGGTTCGAGTCCTTGGCTAGTCGCAGTGTTAGTGATATATATATATATATATATATATATATATATATATATATATATATATATATATATATATATATATATATCATTCGTAGTTTGGAAGTTAGGATGAGGTGCGGGATTACCAAAACTGTTGTCCAGAGGGCTGAGGAAGGGTTGTTGAGGTGGTTTGGACATGTGGAGAGAATGGAGCGAAACAGAATAACTTCAAGAGTGTATCAGTCTGTAGTGGAAGGAAGGCGGGGTAGGGGTCGGCCTAGGAAAGGTTGGAGAGAGGGGGTAAAAGAGGTTTTGTGTGCGAGGGGCTTGGACTTCCAGCAGGCATGCGCGAGCGTGTTTGATAGGAGTGAATGGAGACAAATGGTTTTTAATACTTGACGTGCTGTTGGAGTGTGAGCAAAGTAACATTTATGAAGGGGTTCAGGGAAACCGGCAGGCCGGACTTGAGCCCTGGAGATGGGAAGTACAGTGCCTGCACTCTGAAGGAGGGGTGTTAATGTTGCAGTTTAAAAACTGTAGTGTAAAGCACCCTTCTGGCAAGACAGTGATGGAGTGAATGATGGTGAAAGTTTTTCTTTTTCGGGCCACCCTGCCTTGGTGGGAATCGGCCGGTGTGATAAAAATATATATATATATATATATATATATATATATATATATATATATATATATATATATATATATATATATATATACATATATATATATATATATATATATATATATATATATATATATATATATATATATATATATATATATATATATATATATATATGAGAGAATAATTAAGATAATAAGATAAGAAGCTCATTTCGTATGTTACTTATTGAATACTAAGCCAGTTGGGAAGCACCATGTCACGAAAGCTACCAAAGAGCACCAACAGTCTGAATGACCAGCTTATCACCAGCTCACAAATTGGGATGATGATCTAAGGGATCAAAATCTTTATTCCTTAGAAAACTTATACATTGGTTATATAAATTTCATTTTCGATTTCCATGCGTGTTACACATATAAATCTTATTCAAACTCTATAATTTATATACACAAATTTTGACTATAGCAACTCCAGGCCTTAGTTCCATTCCTTAGACATATACAAACCGTGGCTATACACACTCCAAAGTATACTTGCATACGTTTTTCTCATTATAAACCCCAGACATTAGTTCAATACGTTATACACACAATATAAATCCTGGCTATATAAATTCCTGACCTTACTCCAATACGTTATACACGCCATACGAGTCTTGGCTATACACACTTGAGACTCGGCTCTCATACGCTATAAACACCATTCAAATTACATAATGATTTCTGGGTCATTAGTTATGGAAATTCAGGAGAAATCGAACACCCATAGACCCTACCTGGTCAGAAGTTAATGGGGGAGTAATGGGAGGTGAACCACGTTAAGGGGAGTTAAGGGATGACTGAAGAAGCGTAACGTTAAGGGGAGTTAATGGGTGACTGAAGAAAATATACATTGAGGGGAGCTAAGGGTTACTCACGTAAACTTTAGTAATTGGGAAATTAAGGGGTGACCGAAGTAGGTTCACATTAAGGGAAATTAAGGGATGACTAAAGAAGACTAGTAAATGGACATTAAAGAGTGACATTATATGACTCACTTTTAGGGGATTTAACGGGAGACTGAAAAAGATTTACGTTATGGGGAGATAAGCTGAGACTGAATAAGTTTCATAATTGAAAGTTTTAAGGGGTGAGTGAAGAAGACCAATAAAGGGATATTAAGGACGATACTGAAAAAAGTCTTACGTTAAGGGGAGATAAGAGTAGATAATAATAATAATAATAATAATAATAATAATAATAATAATAATAATAATAATAATAATAATAATAATAATAATAATAATTAATAATAATAACAAAAAATAAGATACGTAAATTATTCACGACTCTCTAAACCCGTGTCACTTGGCTCAAGAAGTGGTGAAGACTCGACCCTCTGTTCTCTTCTAGCGGACGTAACACTGTCTAGAAATGCTATAGATTAAGTAGATATAGTTACTTAAATATGAAACTAGTAGATATAGATATTTGAACGGGAGACTGAAAATAGTTAGTTTAGTAGTAGATAGAGTTGGTATGGTTCCTTGAGAAGGCTGCTAAGTAGGTATAGATACTTCAACAAGCCTCAGCATTACAGTCATAGGGGATGGCTAAACCCGCAGGGGTCATACAGTTTGATTCAAGGGAATGGCAGCTTTCCTCCCTTGGATCAGAGGCCCCTCACTAGCCTCGAGGTCAGGTCTTGATAGAGTTACTGGTACAGTTTTGATGCATAAATTAGATAGGGGAAACTAGACGACGTATCGGTACGTCGTCGACCATTAAGACGACGTTTCGTTCCATGCTGTATATTAGGAGAACATTTCGATCTCTCCTGACCTATTAGGACAATATTTTGGACCAGTAATAAAACGTTTCAATGCTTTTTGAACCATTAAGAAAAAGGTTTCGTTCACCGCGGTTATCACTTACATTACCGAGGTGGAGGGGGGGGGGGGGAATCTTGAGGGTATTGCGACATCCCAGTAGATGTGTTATCAGTTATTCTTCTACAGTATTTCTGTAACCATCACTGTGGTGACTGCGAAAGAAACCTGCGCAGGTGTTATAAATACCACCCATGGTCTCAGCACAGCATTCTGGAGACACGTCAAAATAAGGATCACTTAGTAACTTCCAAATCTGAGGTCAGATGAAGATTCCTTCAGTTTGGCGTCACTAAGTTTGAGAGAAAACTCCTTCAAATAGGCCACCCTGATGAGGCTTAACTTGATGTGATAAAGAAATCTCATAAATTCACAAAAATCCAACAAAACCATAAGTCGTCTTCCATACAACGGCAAACACTTATTAATAATAATGTTGAGAGTTCTGTTTCACACAACTGTGTGCTGGTAAAAAAAAATTAAGTTCATATTTATATTTATCATCAACAATTTAATAAAAAACACGTTTTAATATGTGAACTGAAAATATTATTAAGCAGTGTAAGTATCACCTATCACTACTGAAGGAAAAAAAAAAGGGAAAAAATACACACAGAAAGGTCACAGCAGGCTTATAGGATTCTAATCCGCTTTCTGGCGCTACCCGCGAGCGTGGCTTAGCTTCCTACGTGACGCCTTAAGCCACTCAGCTACAGATACCTGAAAACGTTAGGTAGCTTACTTACAAGCCATGTTTCATCCTAATACCTGGCATACCAGTGAGCCTCGTGCATGGCTTCCAGCTGTTTCATTCTCATCACCTGGCGTTAGGAAGAAATACAGCTTTCAAGCAAGCCATATTTTAAGGCATCTGTAGCTGAGTGGCTTAAGGAATCACATAGGGAGCTAAGCCACATTAGTAGATAAAGTCCAAACGTGGGTTCGAATGCTGCTGGCTGCGATCTTTTTGTTTATATATTACACACGCACGCACACACGTGTGTGTAATTGTATCTGCACAAATATCCCTCACGTCATGAAGGCTTTCAGAAGAGTTTCAAAGTGGCGCATCGATCACCAGCTGTGTGAGATGAACGGAGCCAGGCGTCACCAGGGCTCTGGAATACACTGGTGCATGTCTACAGTACGGAGTGTGGCTCTGGAATAGATTGGCGAATGTCTGCAATACGGAGTGTGGCTCTGGAATGATCTGGTAAATGTCTACAGTACGGATTGTTTGACAGCAATGAACTGGCAGACGTCTAGAATATGAAGTGAGGACTGGAATGAACTAATAGGTGTCTGGAATATGTAGTATGAGACTGGAATGGGCTAGTAGGTGTTTGGAATATGGAGTGTGGGGAATGGAATGAGTCAGTAGATGTCTGGAATATGGAGTATTGGACTGAAATGGACTAGTAGATGTCTGGAATATGGAGTGAGGGACTGGAAAGAGCTGGTAGACGTCTAGAATATGGACTGTGGGACTTTAATGAATTGGTAGTTGTCTGGAATATGAAGAGACTAGAACAGATTAGTAAATGTATGGAGACAAACAAATGTCTGAAATACCATATGGGGGTCAGGAATACCTTGACAATTATGTGTGAGAGGAGTGTGGGTGTGGAGAGCAGTGTGAGTGTGGAAGAGAACTGTGGTTGTGGAAGAGAACTGTGGTTGTGGAAGAGCAGTGTGGGTGTGGAGAGCAGTGTGAGTGTGGAAGAGCAGTGTGAGTGTGGAAGAGCAGTGTGAGTGTGGAAAAGCAGTGCGGGTGTGGAAGAGCAGTGTGAGTGTGGAAGAGCAGGGTGAGGGGGGAAGAGCAGTGTGAGTGTGAAAGAGCAGTGTGAGTGTGGAAGAGCAGTGTGAGTGTGGAAGAGCAGTGTGAGTGTGGAAGATCAGTGTGAATGTGGAAGAGCAGTGTGAGTGTGGAAGAGCAGTGTGCGTGTGAAAGATCAATGTGGATGTGGAAGAGCAGTGTGGGTGTGCAGAGCAGTGTGGGTGTGGAAGAGCAGTGTGGGAGGAGAGTGGAGGCGGCAGCGCCGTGTTGGTCGTCAGGAGTCCAGACCTAGTGTCGCCAGACACACAGTGAGGGGCCCAGGGTGGAGGGGCCCAAGGGGGGGGAAGGGACCCATGGGGAAAGGGGCAGAGGGAGGCTAGGGGTGAGTGGGTAAAAATGGGGCCCTAGTGTGTAGTGGGTCATGAATGGCTAGTGAGAGGAGGATAAGGGTGGCGGGTAGAGTTTTAGGGGACCCTGGAGTCTAGGAGAACGAGAAAAGGAAGAATTTGGAAAAGGGTCTAGGAATGAAGGGAGTCCTGGAAGTAGAGCTAAGAAAGGGCCTGTTGATGAAGGTTGCCCTGGAAGTAGGATATCTAGGAAGGGATCCAGGGATGTATGGGGACTTGAAAGCCAGGAGAAAGGGGAGAAAGAAAAAGTAGGGGCCCAGGAAAGTAAGGGGCCCCTAAAGGCTAAGGAAGACTAATGGATAGGACTGAGCCTGGGATATGGTACAAAACGTTTTATGGGTAAATTCTGGGGCCTGGAATAGGGTGGGTCAGGATGGGATCTAGAATATTGTGTCAGAGTGGGTCCCGGAATAGTGTGTCAGGGTGGGTCATGGAATAGGGTGTGTCAGGGTGGGTCCTGGAACAGGGTGTATCAGGTTGGGTCCTGGAATATGGTGCATCAGGTTGGGTCCTGGAATAGGGTGTACCAGAGTGGGTCCTGGAACAGGGTGCATCAGGCTGGGTTCTGGAATAGGGTGTACCAGAGTGG
Organism: Cherax quadricarinatus; assembly: GCF_038502225.1. Classification (NCBI taxonomy): domain Eukaryota; kingdom Metazoa; phylum Arthropoda; class Malacostraca; order Decapoda; family Parastacidae; genus Cherax; species Cherax quadricarinatus. Next base: position 2,323,895 of record NC_091356.1, on the reverse strand, counting down.
GCTCCGGAACAGGGGGTGTTTATGTGGGTCCTTGAACAGGGTGTATCAGGATGGGCCCTGAAACAGGGTGTATCAGTTGGGATTCTGGAATAGTGAGTGTGTCAAAATAGATCCTGAAATAGGACGTGCCAAAATAGGTCTTCAAAATGGGGAGCTTCAGTGCGGGTCGTGGAGTAATGCTGGATTATGGGGCAGGGGGCGCCGCTCCCTGAAGAGTTATTGCATCAGTTCAATAACCTAAAAAAAATACGATATTTTTTTCGATTTTTTCTATTCTTTATTCAGAAGAAAAAGAAAAAAAAAAAAACTTTTTTGCGCTGTGGATAATGATTGTAATTAACAGTGGAATAAAATGCTGACTATAAATGCTGATTGTTTTATGACGGAAAATGTTGATTATAACTTGGCATTTAATGCTGATAGTAAAAATAATTAAATGCTGATCGTAATTTAGTCGTAATTCTTGAAAGAAATACAATGTTAAGTAAGGAAGTGTTACTTCGTTAACATTGGTGGAGTTAACAGTGAAATTAACATTGGTGGAGTTAACAGTGAAATTAACATTGGTGGAGTTAACAGTGAAGGTAACACTGGTGCAGTTAAAAGTGAAGTTAACATTGGTGGAGTTAACAGTGAAGTTAACACTGGTGGAGTTAACAGTGAAGTTAATATTGGTGGAGTTAACAGTGAAGTTAACACTGGTGGAGTTAACAGTGAAGTTAACACTGGTGGAGTTAACAGTGAAGTTAACACTGGTGGAGCTAACAGTGAAGGTAACACTAGTGGAGTTAACAGTGAAGGTAACACTGGTGCAGTTAAAAGTGAAGTTAACATTGGTGGCGTTAACAGTGAAGTTAATGAACATTAAAATGGTATAAAATACCGACAGGTTGTTAGGTAAGACACATATGCAACAGTTAGGTATCTTTATTGTGAAACGTTTCGCCTACACAGTAGGCTTCTTCAGTCAAGTACAGAAAAGTTGATAGAAGCAGAAGATACTTGAAGACGATGTAATCAGTCCATCACCCTTAAAGTTTTGAGGTGGTCAGTCCCTCAGTCTGAAGTTAATATTGGTGGAGTTAACATTGGTTGAGTTAACAGTGAAGTTAACAGTAGTGGAGTTAAGAGTGGTATAATCAACATTTGTTGAATTAAAAATCATGGAGTTAACATTGGAAGAGATGTGGGTGGTGGTGTAAACATTGACACACTAGCACCACCAGTGACACACTAGCACCACCAGTGACACTAGCACCACCAGTGACACTAGCACCACCAGTGACACTAGCACCACCAGTGACACTAGCACCACCAGTGACACTAGCACCACCAGTGACACTAGCACCACCAGTGACACTAGCACCACCAGTGACACTAGCACCACCAGTGACACTAGCACCACCAGTGACACACTGGCACCACCAGTGACACTAGCACCACCAGTGACACACTGGCACCACCAGTGACACTAGCACCACCAGTGACACACTAGCACCACCAGTGACACTAGCACCACCAGTGACACTAGCACCACCAGTGACACTAGCACCACCAGTGACACACTGGCACCACCAGTGACACTAGCACCACCAGTGACACACTGGCACCACCAGTGACACTAGCACCACCAGTGACACACTAACACCACCAGTGACACTAGCACCACCAGTGACACTAGCACCACCAGTGACACTAGCACCACCAGTGACACTAGCACCACCAGTGACACACTGGCACCACCAGTGACACTAGCACCACCAGTGACACTAGCACCACCAGTGACACTAGCACCACCAGTGACACACTGGCACCACCAGTGACACTAGCACCACCAGTGACACTAGCACCACCAGTGACACTAGCACCACCCGTGACAGGCTACCACCACCAGTGACACACTAGTGCCACCAGTGACACACTAGCACCACCAGTGACACTAGCACCACCAGTGACACACTAGCAACACCATTGACACTTGCACCACCAGTGACACTAGCACCACCAGTGACACTAGCACCACCAGTGACACAGTGGCACCACCAGTGACACAGTGGCACCACCAGTGACACTGGCACCACCAGTGACACACTGGCACCACCAGTGACACACTGGCACCACCAGTAACGCACTAGCACCACCTGTGGCGCTAGCACCACCAGTGACACACTAGCAACACCAGTGACACACCAGCAGTGACACTAGCACTACCAGTGACACACTGGCACCACCAGTGACACACTGGCACCACCAGTGACACACTGGCACCACCAGTGACACACTGGCGCCACCAGTGGCACTCTGGCATCACCAGTGGCACGTTGGCATTACCAGTGAAATGACACCACCAGTGACACACTGGCACCACCAGTGACACACTGGCACCACCAGTGACACACTGGCACCACCAGTGACACACTGGCGCCACCAGTGACATTCTGGCACCACAAGTTACGCTCTGGCACCACTACTGACACTGGCACTACCAGTGACACTGGCACTACCAGTGACACTGGCACCACCAGTGACAAGTTTCGTTCATCAGTTATTGCACCTGCATATCGTTCATCAATTATTGCACCTGCATATCGTTCATCAATTATTGCACCTGCATATCGTTCATCAATTATTGCTCCTGCATATCGTTCATCAATTATTGCTCCTGCATATCGTTCATCAATTATTGCCCCTGCATATCGTCCATCAATTATTGCTCCTGCATATCGTTCATCAATTGCTGGCCAGCCGAAGGTAGTATTTACGTCATACAACAGCGCATCACTGTCCACTAATGTACTATGATGGTTGCTGTCTTATTTGTATTTTTGTTAACTATCTCTAACATATGGATATATGCAAGGCTACTAGACCCCTTAGTGTCATTATCCCAGAATAAGTTAGTAACAACAAGTAGTGTGGGTTATTTCTAATGTGACTTTCGGATGCTCTCCAAAGGAGCCGACTAACTTTTAGTTTCCATTTTCCGCTAGGTATTACGAACACAGGTGCAAATAGAAGGCCTGTCGTACCTGGCCGTACGATAGATTACCTTTAAAGGAGCGGTCAAGGAGTATCAAAGGAAAAAGGCAAGGTAGTGTTTGAGTGCCCGTACATTCTCGCTACTAATATCAGTTTTAAAATACTTAGAATTTGTGTGCAGTAGAGGAACAAGGTAGGCAGATACCACACTTGTAACTTAATTAGAGAGAGAAATTGAGTACACTCACTGCCATTGGTTCAGAGACTCGCACAAAGATAGACCAGTATGTCATCAGCCAGAGCTAATGAGAGACTGACCTCCTGGCCTGGGTGTAGTTAAGTAGTTATCACATTTGGAGTTCAACCTCTTACCCTGGTCTGGAGCGATATCGTTCCAGACCATGAAGCTGAACTCCCCTCCAAGCAAAGGTAAATGACCACCTCAAATACTATTTCTCCAAGGTTGATGAACTGATCACATTATCTTCATTTCACTACTACACCTACTGCCTCTGTATTTGAAGAAGCCTACTGTGTAGGTGAAACGTTTCAGTAATAAAGATACCTAACTGTCGCACATGTGTCTTAATCATCAACTTGTCGGTATTTTATACCATTTTCAACATAGTCGTGGAGATTCAGAATCTCCACGACTATGGTGCTGTTCGCACCTACTCCTAGGTTGAGGGACTGATTACCTCATCTTCTGTACATAGTTCTACTGTCTTCAAGTTATGTCCTAGAATTTGTATTGATGAAGCCACTGGATGGCGAAACGTCTACAATAAAGATACCCAGATGTTGCACATGTGTCTTACTCTCATCTTGTCGGTATTATATACCATTCGTACACATAAGGTCTTCTGCACGCGTCTCGTCCGGTGACTGAGCTCTGGGCCATTTAATTACGAGCCAAACACATCCCAACAGACGTGCAGATTAAAGCTTCATTGGGAATGGTAGCTTTAAGAAGCATTAAATTAAGAATAAGCTGGCACATCTTATACTTCTAAGACACGTTACAGAACAAGCCTTTGATGAGACAACGTTTCAATCTCTGTAAAACTTAACGTGTCGCTCTGCTATACGTTTTCCAAAGAATGAATTTTCCTGCAGTGTCAACAACACTTATATTTGGATCCATATATTACGCTGTGTGGACAAACACAGGCCATCAGTTGGAAAGTGTTTCTTTGTATAGCCTCTAATCATGGCTTCAAAAACTTCTACTTACAGAGAAGTTTTGTTCAAAAGGCTTACATTGCACTCTTGCGTCTCTGTGTACACAAACTGAGCTGACTGAAGCTCTTTCAGCGTTACTCAAACTTTGGTAAAAGAGAAGTTTTTAAGCCTCAATTGTGTGCTAGGCCACGAGTTATTTCTTTAATCTTGAAGGAGCCATTCATAGTGAAATGTTCCCTCACTGTCCTGAAATATGCGTCTGTCTCTGGCCGTACGCTGTACTTCCTACAAGAGTGATGGACTGAACACATCAATTCCAGGCTGAGAGACTGATTACCTCAACTCCTCCTCTCCTTATACCTTCCTTCTTTGTATTGGACTGATGAAGCCACTGTGTGGCGAAACGTTTCTTCAATAAAGATTCCTATATGTTGCATAAGTGTCTCAATTCCTCACAGCATAATCTTGCCTCATGACACACTAGGAGTGACTAATAAGACATGTGCAATACCTGGGTATCTTTCTTGCCGAGATGTTTCGCCAGCGTAGCAGGCTTTTTCATTCCAATACAGAGGTGATTATTACTCGACTGAAGAAGCCTGCTGCTCAGGCGAAAAGTATACTTTTATATTTCACACAAATGAGCTGTTATCCTACTTAGCTCGTTTCAAAACCCAGCCCTATCTGAAGTATACTACAACCCCCCAGGATGTGACCCACACCAGTCGACTAGCACCCAGGTACCTACTTACTGCTAGGCGAACAGGGGCAGCAGATGTAAGGAAACATGCCCAATGTTTCCACCCATTTCAGCAGTGAAGATGCCCAAGTGTGTCATCTACATGTGTCATCTACACTTCAGTATTACAGGAAAGGAAGGGCAGTAATCTTCTGGAACTCCAAGTCTGCTCTTGAAGTACTTAAGAATTATGTCTACAAAATAGTCTCCAGGAACATCAAAAGAGGCATTAAAAAAATACTGGATTTAGTACTACAAACTACTGGGCAACTTGAATCTCTCTCAAATGACCTAATGATGCACTATCTGTGCCCAAAGTACACGACAAAAGAATCAGTAATATACTACCTGCTACCTTTCAGGTAGCAGGTAGTATCTCATTAGCCTGAATACCTTCCCACAGGGGAATTAACTCTTATGATGACACTGATACAGCAGGTAAATCTGTGAAGAGGAGAGACAGGGTCTTCAACATTATGAAATTAAAGTTCTGTTATAAGTGACTTCAAGCCTGCTGGAATAAGTTACTTGAAACTGTGTAAATACTTTTTCTACTCTGGGTCGTCTGAAAACATCCTCACTACACACCCTAAATATGCCAGAACTAATCAGTAGCCAAGTGCTACCACAAAACTGAAACACTGAACACTATCAAAGCCGAAGGACTGAGCACCATTTATCAGAGCTGAAGGACTGAGCACCATTTATCAGAGCTGAAGGACTGCTACCTTACTACTACCACCTCTCCAGTTCATCAATATTCTTAAGTATATAATCTCTGTATGGGATTAAAAAAGGGCCTCTGATAGGCAGAATATCGGCATTAATGAAGATGCCCAGGTGTCGTAAATGTATCTTGTTCATCAACTTGTCAGTGCTGTATACCACTGATGTATGAGAAGCATACTGTGCAATATTAAGTAATATATATATATATATATATATATATATATATATATATATATATATATATATATATATATATATATATATATATATATATATATATATATATATATATATATATGTATATATATATATATATATATATATATATATATATATATATATATATATATATATATATATATATATATATATATATATATATATATACAAACCTATGATTATTTCTAATTGCCATAGCCTTTGCCTCCTTCACTGCATCACACCACTTGCTCAGCTTAATGTTAATACTTATAATCGACCATCTATACATCCACTTAGGTGTCAGTCATGTTAAGATATATTATCAAAATGAAAGTAAAACCCAGAGATATTTTTCCCTATATAATTTTCAAATTTATGTTCATGTAATACCATCAACACTTGTCCACTTACATGTGTGTGTACAAATTACCATTTGTGCATTATGTATATCTATGCATGTGAGTGTGTGTGAGCATGATTATATATATTTATGTACTTCCCCTCCACACATATACACGAACAAGAACCGAATTTATGAGTAGTGTGTATGTGCGTATTTATATATATATATATATATATATATATATATATATATATATATATATATATATATATATATATATATATGTATATATATATATATATATATATATATATATATATATATATATATATATATATATATATATATATATATATATATTACTTTTTTTTATTATCACACTGGCCGATTCCCACCAAGGCAGGGTGGCCCGAAAAAGAAAAACTTTCACCATCATTCACTCCATCACTGTCTTGCCAGAAGGGTGCTTTACAATACAGTTTTTAAACTGCAACATTAACACCCCTCCTTCAGAGTGCAGGCACTGTACTTCCCATCTCCAGGACTCAAGTCCGGCCTGCCGGTTTCCCTGAACCCCTTCATAAATGTTACTTTGCTCACACTCCAACAGCACGTCAAGTATTAAAAACCATTTGTCTCCATTCACTCCTATCAAACACGCTCACGCATGCCTGCTGGAAGTCAAAGCCCCTCGCACACAGAACCTCCTTTACCCCCTCCCTCCAACCTTTCCTAGGCCGACCCCTACCCCGCCTTCCTTCAACTACAGACTGATACACTCTTGAAGTCATTCTGTTTCGCTCCATTCTCTCTACATGTCCGAACCACCTCAACAAACCTTCCTCAGCCCTCTGGACAACAGTTTTGGTAATCCCGCACCTCCTCCTAACTTCCAAACTACGAATTCTCTGCATTCACACCACACATTGCCCTCAGACATGACATCTCCACTGCCTCCAGCCATCTCCTCGCTGCAACATTCATCACCCATGCTTCACACCCATATAAGAGCGTTGGTAAACTATACTCTCATACATTCCCCTCTTTGCCACCAAGGACAAAGTTCTTTGTCTCCACAGACTCCTAAGTGCACCACTCACCCTTTTCCCCTCATCAATTCTATGATTCACCTCATCTTTCACAGACCCATCCGCTGACAAGTCCACTCCCAAATATCTGAATATATTCACCTCCTCCATACTCTCTCCTTCCAATCTGATATCCAATCTTTCATCACCTAATCTTTTTGTTATCCTCATAACCTTACTCTTTCCTGTATTCACTTTTATTTTTTTTCTTTTGCATACCCTACCAAATTCATCCACCAATCTCTGCAACTTCTCTTCAGAATCTCCCAAGAGCACAGTGTCATCAGCAGAGAGCAACTGTGACAACTCCCACTTTATGTGTGATTCTTTATCTTTTAACTCCACGCCTCTTGCCAAAACCCTCGCATTTACTTCTCTTACATCCCCATCTATAAATATATTAAACAACCACGGTGACATCACACATCCTTGTCTAAAGCCTACTTTTACTGGGAAATAATTTCCCTCTTTCCTACATACTCTAACTTGAGCCTCACTATCCTCGTAAAAACTCTTCACTGCTTTCAGTAACCTACCTCCTACACAATACACCTGCAACATCTGCCACATTGCCCCCCTATCCACCCTGTCATACGCCTTTTCCAAATCCATAAATGCCACAAAGACCTCTTTAGCCTTATCTAAATACTGTTCACTTATATGTTTCACTGTAAACACCTGATCCATACACCCCCTACCTTTCCTAAAGCCTCCTTGTTCATCTGCTATCCTATTCTCCGTCTTACTCTTTACTAGGTATACTCAACAGACTT
>NC_091356.1:2303361-2313361 GCF_038502225.1 Cherax quadricarinatus | reverse complement strand
ATATTTGATTGTGTTTGTTTAGCACTAAATTATTGTAAACGTATTTAAAATATATTTAGTTGGGTTAGGCTAAAATAAATTGCTCTTGTTATAATAAGGTTAGGTAAGTTTTCTAAGATTCTTTTGGTGCAAAATTAAAATTTTTTACATTAACATTAATGAAAAAAATATATCTTCAAATGTATTAGAGAAAATTTCAGAAAGGACTTAATTTTAAATGAGTTCTTGCTAATTGACTAATTTTACATATTCGGCACGACATATATATATATATATATATATATATATATATATATATATATATATATATATATATATATATATATATATATATATATATATATATATATATATATATATATACATACACACACACACGCACATACACACTACTCATAAATTCCGTTCTTGTTCGTGCATGTGTGTGGAGAGGAAGGAGTAAAGGCAATCATGCCGGATGGTAATTCACAAGTGACTGACTCTAGCTGTGCTGGAAGGCAACCTCTGAAGCTTCCACAAGTGCTGAGTCCATAGCGGAATGCTTGACGATATATATCCTCTCACAGCTGAGACTGACAGATTTCATTACTTGATTTAAGAAATCCTTTCTGTGTGATGGACTATGACAGGGAAACATAGCTAGCTTTTGTTGCCATTGTGTAGCCATCAAGAAAGATTAGGGTAGCTTTGTTTCCGCTCTGCGACCATCAGAGAAAGTGAGGCAGCAGAACACGGATGATGCATCCCAGTATTTTATAATAAAAACTGATGCACTATACCAAGTCATCCAGACGAAAATTTACAGTTCAACTCGTTCACTAGCGAAATATGTTTAGGTATCCCAAGAAACGGGATATCTGCAGTAGTTGGGTTTTTCTTCCGAGTCTTCCGAGTAATAATTTAAGAAAAAGCTAAATTTTCCATTTTTTTTAATTGCCTGAAGCGTTCCTTTAGGAAATGCCATTTTTTTTATTTAAACTGTGATATTAATAATGTTTAAAGAAACAACGGAATAAAAGTGCCCGAACCTGCAGATTTGAATGAAGGTTTGATATTTAATCCAGTGCAAAATATGGACCCATAACCTCATAGACAATAAACATACCTCCAGAACAATCTTCAATATTTTTCCCTTACCACACATGATATGTGTACATAGAGACTAAACCAACATGAACAATCTTGTGGTGTATCCCAGTACACTTGTAACTTCCCCGACGTAACCTAATACAACTTCCAAGCATCTTTCTTTAGTTATTATTTATTATTGTAAGCTATGACACAAGCATAACCAGGGTGAATTACTATGTGTAAGTTGCTAGTTTACTTACTAAATGAGCCGTATTAAAATAGCTTTTCTCTTTCCAAGGTTCTAGCTTACATAAGTGTGTGTGTGTGTGTGTGTGTGTGTGTGTGTGTGTGTGTGTGTGTGTGTGTGTGTGTGTGTGTGTGTGTGTGTGTGTGTGTGTATGTATATATATATATATATATATATATATATATATATATATATATATATATATATATATATATATATATATATATATATATATATATATATGTATGTATTTTGTCTTTAAATAAAACATTCTTGAAATATAGGGGGTGGTAGGAGAAAATTCTCAAACAGCTTCAGGGAGAACCTTAAGTTTTCCCTGAAGCAAGTTTATTCTTTTCTCTGAGGATGAGGGTCCCTATGACAGTTCTAGAGGTGGTACCTCCCTATATTTTTTATAATATATATATATATATATATATATATATATATATATATATATATATATATATATATATATATATATATATATATATATGCAATAAGATCACAATAAACAGGTGACTTCAGAATATGCAAAACAACCACTGTCAAAGAATAGAGAAATTCCAAGCGCTTTCATGACTACTCACATTATCAAGGAACAATAAAAGTAATGCATCAAAGGAAGGCATATAAAGGGTCTATATCACACCTCACTATCACATCCCACAACAAAGCAACACCTGACGCGCGACTCATAAGAAAGAGAACACTGCAGCAGGGCCGCTGGCCCAACTAGACAGGTCCTTCACACAACCCACAAACTATTCTACCCAAGAATTAAGAATTTTAAAATTTATTATTTGTCCAATGTATTATTAAATTTTAAAATTCGTAATTTTTAAAATTCTTAATTATTGGGTAGAATAGCTTGTGGGTTGTTTGAAGGACCTGTCTAGTTGGGCCAGCAGGGCTGCTGCAGTGTTCTCTTTCTTATGAGTCGCGCGTCAGGTGTTGCTTTGTTGTGGGATGTGATAGTGAGGTGTGGTCTAGACCCTTTATATGCCTTCCTTTGATGCATTACTTTTATAGTTCCTTGATAATGTGAGTAGTCAGGAAAGCGCTTGGAATTTCTCTATTCTTTCACAGTGGTTGTTTTGCATATATATATATATATATATATATATATATATATATATATATATATATATATATATATATATATATATATATATATATATATATAAAAATCGCCAACACAATGCTCTCCAATGCCTCAGGAAAGGACAAAGCTCGTCTCCTGGCAGTGAAGGCACAACACTCAGGAGATTTCCTGTTAGCTGTTCCCAATTCCTCCGTGGGCACTCGACTAGACCCACGGGCCATTCGGATTGGTGTTGCTCTTCGCCTAGCCGCCCCCGTATATATATATATATATATATATATATATATATATATATATATATATATATATATATATATATATATATATATATATATATATATATATATATATATATATATATAAAATCGCCAACACAATGCTCTCCAATGCCTCAGGAGAGGACAAAGCTCGTCTCCTGGCAGTGAAGGCACAACACTCAGGAGATTTCCTGTTAGCTGTTCCCAATTCCTCCGTGGGCACTCGACTAGACCCACGGGCCATTCGGATTGGTGTTGCTCTTCGCCTAGCCGCCCCCATCCTCACCGAACATAGGTGAATTTGCGGCAGGGCGACAGCTGATCAATTCGGACTTCATGGTCTCGTGTGTCACACAGCAGAAGGGAAGTATGCCAGGCATGAGGAGGTCAATGACATCATAAAGAGAAGCCTCGCCACAGCCCATTGCCCAGCTCAACGGGAACCCCAAGTGCAGAGGTCTGACGGAAGTCAAAAGCGTCCTGATGGAGCCATTATGCTACCTTGGAAGGATGGAAAGCAGATTGCCTGGGACTACACATGTGCCACCACATTGGCAGACACCTACTTGCCATACTCCGTAGTGGAAGGGGGTGGAGCTGCCAGCCACAGGGAGACCCAGAAGATCCGCAAATATGAAGACCTTCCCCCTTGCTATAACTTCATCCCAATAGGGTCGGAGACCCTTGGAGCATGGGGCAAGTGTGCTCTAAAGTTCCTAAAAGACCTGGGTGAAAAGCTCATCATAGAAACCAAGGACCACAGGGCGACCAGCTTCCTCTTTCAGAGACTCAGTGTTGCGATCCAAAGAGGAAATGCCTGCAGCATTCTGGGCACGCGGCCCACCGCCGGGGAGCTGGACGAAGTATTTGAGATGTAGCTCTATGTTACCTATGTTGTTTTACTTTCTATTGTATTTTTGTGAATGTTTTGTCAATGTATTTTGTCTTTAAATAAAATATATATAAAATATAGGTGGTGGTAGGAGAAAATTCTCAAACAGCTTCAGGGAGAACCTTGAGTTTTCCCTGAAGCAAGTTTATTCTTTTCTCTGAGGATGAGGGTCCCTATGACAGTTCTAGAGGTGGTACCTCCCTATATATATATATATATATATATATATATATATATATATATATATATATATATATATATATATATATATATATATATATATATTATATATAATTGGTCAATTAGCAAGAACTCATTTAAAATCAAGCCCTTTCCAAAATTTTATACGCTTTAAGATATATTTTTTCATTTATGTTAATTTAAAAATTAATAATTTTGTACCAGAAGAAACCTTAGAAAGCTTACCTAACTTTATTATAACAAGCGCAATTTTATTTAGCCTAATCCAGATAAATAAATTTTAGATAAATTAACAAAAATTTAATAATAAACAAACACAGTGAAATATACTTTTTCCTTAGGTTCAGAATGATTTTTGCGAAATTATTGCATACACAAATTTTCGCTTGTCTTATTTTGCAACAAGAGTGTTGCTATTTAAGCTCAAATCGCAAGTTTTACCTATTTGGCATGAAACACACACACATTTTATATATATATATATATATATATATATATATATATATATATATATATATATATATATATATATATATATGCAATAAGATCATAGTAAACAGGTGATTTCAGAATATGCAAAACAACCACTCTGAAAGAATAGAGAAATTCCAAGCGCTTTCGTGACTACGCACATTATTAAGGAACTATGAAAGTAAAGCATCCAAGGAAGCTATATAAGGGGTCTGGCCAGCACCTCACTATCAGATCCCACAACGGTTAAACACCTGACACGCACCGTCCCAACTTGGATAGGTCCTTTGCACAACTCACCCACAAACTATTCTACCCAAGAAAATTTAAAAATTATTATTTGTCCAGTGTATTATTAAATTCTTCCCAAATTCTATTAATTATAAATGGATCTAATTTATATAAACCGAAGGAAATATTCATATTATTGTCAAAACTGCTTTTTATGAAACAAGATTCAATTATATTCCTGTCGACCATGGACTTGCTTGATATATATATATATATATATATATATATATATATATATATACATATATGTATATATATATATAATATATATATATATATATATATAATGTCGTGCCGAATATGTAAAACTGGTAAATTAGCAAGAACTCATCTAAAATTTTCTCTTGTACGTTTAAAGATATATTTTTTTCATTAATGTTAATGTAAGAAATTTTAATTTTGCACCAAAAGAATCTTAGAAAACTTACCTAACCTTATTATAACAAGAACAATTTATTTTAGCCTAACCCAACTAAATATGTTTTAGATTTGTTTACAGTAATTTAATACTAAACAAACACAGTGAAATATATTTTTTTCGTTAGGTTCGGAATGATTTTGGCGAAATTATTGCATACACAAATTTTCACTTGTCCTATATGGCAAGATGAGCGTTGCTATTTAAGCCAAGATCGCAAGTTCTGCCTATTCGGCACGACATATATATATATATATATATATATATATATATATATATATATATATATATATATATATATATATATATATATAATATTTTTAAAATTCTGGAAAATATTTAGTTTCCTCATGAACTTTTTATAGATCTTTTAAAGTCATATCAGTTATACACTAAACAAAAGCATAAAAATACATTTGTGTGTTTTTAAGTTATCTGTGATGTCAGAGTCAGCGGCTGTGATCAATGTAGCTGAAATATGTCAAAGCTAATTTCTAATTAGCATTACTAGTTTTTACTAACAGCAAAAGTTAAAATTTCGATGTGTATTAAATTACAGCGTTGCATCGTTTGTGAATGTCTAGCACTGACTAACTAGCATGTAGCACTGTGAATGTCTAGCACTAACTAGCATGTAGCACTGTGAATGTCTAGCACCGGCTAACTAGCATGTAGCACTGTGAATGTCTAGCACTGACTAACTAGCATGTAGCACTGTGAACGTCTAGCACTAACTAGCATGTAGCACTGTGAATGTCTAGCACCGGCTAACTAGCATGTAGCACTGTGAATGTCTAGCACTGACTAACTAGCATGTAGCACTGTGAATGTCTAGCACTGACTAACTAGCATGTAGCACTGAATGTCTAGCACTGACTAACTAGCATGTAGCACTGTGAATGTCTAGCACTGACTAACTAGCATGTAGCACTGTGAATGTCTAGCACTAACTAGCATGTAGCACTGTGAATGTCTAGCACCGGCTAACTAGCATGTAGCACTGTGAATGTCTAGCACTGACTAACTAGCATGTAGCACTGTGAATGTCTAGCACTAACTAGCATGTAGCACTGTGAATGTCTAGCACCGGCTAACTAGCATGTAGCACTGTGAATGTCTAGCACCGGCTAACTAGCATGTAGCACTGTGAATGTCTAGCACCGGCTAACTAGCATGTAGCACTGTGAATGTCCAGCACTAGCTAACTAGCATGTAGCACTGTTTGTGAATGTCCAACACTGACTAACTAGCATGTAGCACTGTGAATGTCTAGCACCGGCTAACTAGCATGTAGCACTGTGAATGTCCAGCACTAGCTAACTAGCATGTAGCACTGTAAATGTCCAACACTGACTAACTAGCATGTTGCACTGTTTAGAATGTCCAGCACTAGCTAACTAGCATGTAGCACTGTGAATGTCCAACACTGACTAACTAGCATGTTGCACTGTTTAGAGTGTCCAGCACTAGCTAACTAGCATGTTGCATCGTTTTTGAAGCGCCCGGCATTAGCTAACTGACTTTGCAGTGTGTCCAGCACTAACTTAATAACGAGTTGCATAGTTAGTGAATTTTGCATTTTAGGATAACTCATTGAACAAAAAGACATCACAGATATGCAATACAAGAGTGTATGAGATCTTATAGTTTTAAGATCCTAAAGACACATGTATACTAACATTCTATGAAATAAGTCATGATAGCTTATTAATGAAAATAAGATACTAGATACATATGGCAAATTTCCTAAATTTGATTGAAACAGATAAGTGAACTGTAAATACATATCCAGATATATTCATTTTTAACCCTTCAGGAGCCTAGTTTCTAGGTCTTTTGTGTACCCATATGTTCTTACGCTACCCTCCAAGGATGGGTATACGTTTTGCACAATAAACTAGCCAGTTCGGGGGCAAAATCTAAATATATTTTGCAGTGTGTTTGTTTAATAGAAATATTAGTAACACTAGACATCTGCGCTGCAGACTTCATCAGTCGAATAAGATGAATCAGAATCGTGTAACATTGGCGTTGGTGTAGAGGAAGTTTGATGGGATCTGTCCATCACACTAAGTACTAGATGACTACATTAAACTTCCTCTGCATTTCGTCTACTTTGTCTTCTATCAGTGCTGATGTTTACGTGATTCTGATTCATCTCTGTATTCGACTGATGAAGCATGCAGAGTAGGCAAAACGTTTCGTCAATGAAGATTCATAGTGTTGCAGATTTGTCTTACTAATAAACTTATTGGTAGTGTATATACCATTTATAATATGACAAGTGTTTCTTTGGACAACATTTCACTCTTAGTTTTTATTTTCAAGCTTTAACTAGAGAAAGTTCTCTGAAGAAAAATGCACTTTGCAGAACAAGCAAAGTTGTCAAAGTCCCCAGTGAACTGTCTCACAAAATCTTGAACTTGTCGTAGTGTGAAGTTGCATGAGGCAACGGAGGTGTATTTGACAGTTCCAGTGTAGAGTCAAGGGTAGAGTTCTCTGGTGAACATGGTGTTCTTGTTCATGGGAATTGTGAAGAATCGTAGGGTTTTCCAGGTGAGGCTGGGCGTCCGGTAGTTCAGTTTTGTCTTCAGAGGCGTGAAAGTTTGCATCTTCGGGCAGTGTTTTAGTGGCTTGAATGTGAGAGAAGGCAGGGCAGGCGGAGTGGTTTGGACCTCGTGAGAGGCAGAAGCTGGTAGGTGTGGAGTAACTTGTGCAAGTGATTGGAGGATCTGTTGAACAATGATTCTTTCTCTATTGGGGAGAATTTTCAGTATGCCTGTGAATGGTGCAGTATCTATCGTCGTTGAGGCGAAAGAGTTCGTTGATAGTAGCGAAAGCAGCGTCTATGGATCATACAGAACATTGTCTTGAGAGCACTGTCTGGGAGTGTTGAAATATTGATAGCAGAGGCTGGTAGCTGGGTTATTTGGAGAATCTGAGTATCAGCATGTATTCCAGTGATGGCAGCGAAGGTTGGTGTCCAGGCGGAGAGAGCTTTTTCTAGTTTCTAAAGCTTCTTATTTATGATTTCTTTTTGATGCTGGTATTTGGCTGCAAGAGCGCGATGGTCACTCTTGCAGTTGAGACATTTTGGCTGAGTGGCTGATGTGGAAGTCCTTGTGTGTGTCCTTCTTTGCCACAGTTGGAACATTCTTCTCCTTTAGTGGACATTCCTTTGCTAGTGTGTGTACAAGAGTAGCAGTTTCAGTGAGGGGTAATGTGGTAGTAGAGCTTCGGTTCGATATTCCTGGCACTGGCATGGTAGTAGGAGAGACGGACTCTTCCGTTGAGTGTTAGAGAAGCCATGAAAATCTCGGAAAAGCTTATCCTAAGCATTTAAGGCAGCAGCTGGAATTTTGATCATCAGGTCAACATTGCTTTAATTATTCTTTGGAATTTCTGAAGAAGTCGCAATCTAGTCTCTTGACAAACACCGATTTTTTTTACGCTAAAAGTTGGAGAAGGAACTACTTCGAAGTCGCGGTCCTTTAGTATGTTCATTGGTGGGGTGGTAAAGATCTTGTCGGCCTTATCGTCACTGAAGCAATCGAAGAAGAAGGCGTCCTTAGAGCTGAAATGATTAGATTGTTTTACGTGCAGTAGGGTCGTCAGGAGAGTTGCCATTGCCGTCTTTGATGAATCAGAGATTGCCCAACTTCGTGGGCGAATGCACACACTGCGTGTATGCATTCTTGGTTCCTGAGCGAGTTATATGCCCTCAGTGTGTATTATATCGCCTCAGTGAACTCCTCAGACAACATGGAATGTACTCACTGGAGGGAAGAAGAGATATCTGATTATATATATATATATATATATATATATATATATATATATATATATATATATATATATATATATATATATATATATATATATATATGTGTCGTGCTGAATATGTAAAACTGGTCAATTAGCAAGAACTCATTTAAAATTATATATATATATATATATATATATATATATATATATATATATATATATATATATATATATATATATATATATATATATATATATATGTCGTGCCGAATATGTAAAACTGGTCAATTAGCAAGAACTCATTTAAAATTAAGTCCTTTCCAAAATTTTCTCTTATACGTTTAAAGATATATTTTTTCATCAATGGTAATGTAAAAAATTTTAATTTTGCACCAAAAGGAACTTAGAAAACTTACCTAACCTTATTATAACAAGAACAACTTATTTTAGCCTAACCCAACTAAATATATTTTAGATTTGTTTACAATAATTTAATACTAAACAAACATAGTGATATATATTTTTTTCGTTTGGTTCAGAATGATTTTGGCGAAATTATTGCATACACAAATTTTCACTTCTCCTATATGGCAAGATGTGCGTTGCTACTTAAGCCAAAATCGCAAGTTCTGCCTATTCGGCACGACATATGTATATATATATATATATATATATATATATATATATATATATATATATATATATATATATATATATATATATATATATATATATATATATATATATTCCCGGAAAATATTGGAAGGCCAGGTTCCACGTCTACACACTACCTCCATAACAGCTTAATGGACTGAGAAATATGGAAGGAAGCGTAAAATCAATACCGTGAAAGCAGGGTCGTCATGGGCACAATAAGAGAAAGTGTGAACATTCGTGGTCCATGACCGAACAATTGTAGAGATCTTCAGAATGAAACTGGACCAATAGCTCTGCTAAGTTCCAGACTGTGATACATATGTGGGCCAGTAAGTTGTCAATAACAACAACCTGGATGAACAGGCAGTCAGCAAGAACGTTTGGCCTCGGGTCTGGCTGGTAGAATAGAAAAGCCCTAGGTAAGTAAGTAAGTAAGTTTATTCAGGTATACACAAATACAGTTATATAGAATTATCATACATAGCAACATATGTGTAGAGAACCTAGGATAACCCAAAAAAGTCAGACAGAGTGACTTATTTCCATTGGGGTCCTTTGCCCTAGAAGTCGTTGTCAAGTATATCGCATGGTCCATTGTTTATATGTATAGGATTTATTTACATAC